>NC_057803.1:306036477-306200214 GCF_018294505.1 Triticum aestivum | reverse complement strand
CCGGCGAGCTTCCTCAGCTCCGGCCGCCGCGCTGTTCGTCCACACCGACGATCCTTGTTTTCCACGCCCTGCTACAGTGTTGCTACAGTATATCTCGAGATTTGGATCAGTTGACTTCTTCCCTGAGAAACCCTAGCTAATTTGCATTATTCATCAAGCTATAACTCCGCATCCGTAGCTCCGATTAGTGCGTGTAGCATATCAAAATGTTCGTCTCAAAGAGTACATCATTTCATATCATTGCATCATTTTCATTTTCATTTCTCAAAGTGGGCTATGTGATAAAATTGTTAGATCTGTTTCATCAAATAGCGATTTGTCATTTTTGCCATATTTAATGTGTGCATGATATGCTCCTGAGCTCTACATGAGTTTTGTTATATGTCATGCCATCTTTATAGAGGTGCTTACCCTGTATTTTTGTGATATGTGTGGTGACTAGCACAAGCTTGCAAAGTAGTGCAATCGGTAATGCTGATTTCAGGGACTTAGAATTTCACCAAGTCCTTGTCCTGATTTTGTCATTATGCCATATGTTCATGTTGTTTCCTAGTGATCCGTGCCTCTTTTGAGGATGATAAGTAAGGATGATTTGTTAACATTGTGGTGCTCTATCCATCCATGTCTTTGTTTGCATTTATGGGGCACCCTAGCTTGAGTCAATCGAGCTCTACTTTTGCTATTTTGTGAATCCTGGCAGATTGTTGACTTGTTAGCAATTTTGCCGAGGATGTTGCTATTGATCCGTGCGTGCTATGTTATTGTTCTTTCCATGTCTAGCTTCTATTCCATGTATTCTTGATGGGTGTATGCTTAGTTTTTCATGCCATACTCTGTAGTGAGTGCATCTAGCTCGTAAACATGCCTACTGGCTAACTGTTTTGCATGCTCCAGTTTTTCACTAAGTCTGAGATCTGATTATGTTTTTGCCATGTTCACATGCTTGCAATTGTATTTTCTGATCCCTTTTGGCTCAAGGTCACTAAGGGACTTTTGTTAAGTGCTTTGAGTAGCTTCATTCCATGCATTGATTTGCCATGTTAAGTTCCTGTAGCATGTAGTTTTCATGCTCTAAATTGTGCTACCTGATGTTAAAATTCCAGACTTGTGTTAATTTGCATTTTTGCCATGCTTATTTGAACCTGTTAATGGATGAATTGACCGCAGATCAGTGTTCATATTTTGTCAAGCATCATGAGTGAATCCCTGCCATGTATTTTGTTGCCATGTTTGAGTGTTGTAGCATAGTTATCTTGATGCTTTTAGATGGCTAGTTGCTAATTATCGCAGACCGGTGCCATATTTGTTTTGCTTGCCATTTCCCAACCATGCATCCGATTCCGGTGATCTTTATATCGATTTCAACCGAAATCACCTCACCTTTCAAGTGGAACTCTTGGATTTCCAAGTAGAGGCCAGGTTCAATCATTCCTTGTCAAATCTTGCATATGCATCACATATCGCATCCCGCATAGCATACCATGTTCGCATCATGTTGTTTGAGCACTGCACGTGGTTGATTGTGTTACTTTTTCTTGTTTGTCTTGTTTGGGTAGAGCCGGGAGACGAGTTCTCTAACGAGGAGCCCGTTGAGTTTGCTTACGAGGATCAACTCAACTCTGACAACTTTGCAGGCAAGATGATCATACCCTCGAAATCACTTCTATCTTTGCTTGCTAGATGCTTGCTCTTTTGCTATGCCTATGCTTGGATGCCTACCACTTGCTTATCATGCCTCCCAAATTGCCATGTCAAACCTCTAACCCACCATGTCCTAGCAAACCGTTGATTGGCTATGTTACCGCTTTGCTCAGCCCCTCTTATAGCGTTGCTAGTTGCAGGTGAAGATTGGAGATCGTTCCTTGTTGGAACATTGTTTATTGTTGGGATATCACTATATTATCGTGTTATCTTAATGCAGCTATATACTTGGTAAAGGGTGGAAGGCTCGGCCCTATGCCTAGTGTTTTGTTCCACTCTTGCCGCCCTAGTTTCCGTCATATCATTGTTATGTTCCCAGAATTTGCGTTCCTTACGCGGTTGGGTGATAATGGGAACCCCTTGACAGTTCGCCTTGAATAAAACTCCTCCAGCAATGCCCAACCTTGGTTTTACCATTTGCCACCTAGCCTCTTTTTCCCTTGGGTTTCCGGAGCCCAAGGGTCATCTTTATTTAAACCCCCCGGGCCAGTGCTCCTCTGAGTGTTGGTCCACCTCGTCAGCTGCCGGTGGCCACCAGGGGCAAATCTGGGCTGGCCTATCGGAAGTTTGGACAATCTGAGTGTGCCCTAAGAACGAGATATGTGCAGCTCCTATCGGGATTTGTCGGCACATTCGGGCGGTGTTGCTAGACTTGTTTTACCATTATCGAGGATGTCTTGTAGAACCGGGATGCCGAGTCTGATCGGAATGTCTCGAGAGAAGGAATATCGTTCGTTGACCATGAGAGCTTGTGATGGGCTAAGTTGGGACTCCCCTGCAGGGATTTGAACTTTTGAAAGCCGTGCCCGCGGTTATGGGCAGATGGGAATTTGTTAATGTCCGGTTGTAGATAACATGAAACTTAACTTAACTAAAATAAATCAACCGCGTGTGTAACCGTGATGGTCTCTTCTCAGCGGAGTCCGGGAAGTGAACACGGTGTTGGAGTAATGTTTGACGTAGGTTGTTCAAGGATCACTTCTTGATCATAGTTCTTCGTTCGTGCTTTGCCTTCTCTTCTCGCTCTCTTTTGCGAACAGGATAGCCACCATATATGCTAGTCGCTTGCTGCAGCTCCACATATTACCTTGCCTTACCTATAAGCTTAAATAATCTTGATCGCGAGGGTGCGAGATTGTTGAGTCCCCATGACTCACAGTTTACTTCCAAAACCAGATGCAGGGATCGATGATACCGTTCCAGATGATGCGCTTGAGCTCAAGTGGGAGTTCAATGAAGACTCTCGTCATTACTATGTGTCTTTCCCAGATGATCAGTAGTGGTGCCCAGTTGGGGCAATCGGGGACTATGTCGCATGTTGGGGTTGATCTTTTATTTTGGTACCGTAGTCGGACCATGAGTGTATTGGATGATTGTAATGTTATTCATGTATTTGTGTGACGTGGCGAGTGTAAGCCAACTATGTACCTTTACCCCTTTTATCTATTTACATGGGTTGTTGTGAAATTACCTTACTTGCGACATTGCTTTCAATGCGGTTATGCCTCTAAGTCGTGCTTCGACACATAGGAGATATAGCCGAATCGAGGGCGTTACAAGTTGGTATCAGAGCCTTCCTCGACCTTAGGATCCCCCCTACTTGATCGAATAGCTGGCGTTGTTGAGTCTAGAAAAATGTTTTGGGTCATTTAGGATTATATATATCGGAGAGTTAGGACTTCTTTTTACACCCCAGTCCGTGAAAATTATGCCCATGCCCAGATTCCACCCCTACCTTCTCTTTTTTTGTTTCGTTTTAAAATGGAAGAAGTTAAATAGAGAGAGAGAGGGGGCCTGCACCGCTGGCCATTTGGGCCTCCCACCAGGCCATCCTTCCCCCACAGCCAAACCAGACCCTAAGGCCCATCTCCCCGCCCTGTCAATCCTAGCCGATCGTCCCTTCATCCCTCCTAGCGCCACCAGAGGGATCGAGAGACACCTTGACCTCTCCCCTTTGCCCGATCCCTTCTCTCGCTTGCAGTTCCTCTCCTCTCCTTGCGCCTCGACCCGACCCCATCTGTCTCTCTCTAGATCCTGCGCATTGCCACCTAGCTCCTCTGTCCATCGAGCCACCGCCCTGGAGCTTCTCCGGAGCCGGCTTACTACCTCCAGCCGCCCCTGCCGGCGACCAGCGCCCCTGCCGCCCCTGCGCCGCTCCTTCCCATCCCCGCATGCGCCAGGGGCCGAGCCTTCTGGCTGTGCCTCTCATGGCCTCGCAGCCCGGCCTCCTATCCGGCACCCAATCTCCTCCGCACGCTGCTGCCGCTGCCCTTCTACAACGCTAAGTCCACGACCAGCAGGAGGCCGCCGCTCGCCTCGCACCTCTGCTGCCGGCAAGCAAGGCCGCTGGGGCATGCCCGCAGTCACCTAGTGCCGCCTTGCGCCACTCCTCTCCCTCGCGTTGCCCGACGACCCTGCTGGCTTCGCTGGAGCGCTCTGTCGCCCCAAGTCCTCGCTGACCTTCCTCTGCGTGCCCGCAAGCTCCACCGACCATGTGTGTGCCTTTCACTGTCGGATATGCCAAGATCACCCGGTCTAAGACCACCACAAGTCCGTCTACACAAAACTGCCAAGTACTCTACGTATCGGATGTCGACAAGTACCACGATGCCTTTGGGAGACCCGTGAACATCAAGCTCCTCTGCCATAAATGGTTACAGTGTTGTGGATCTGACAAGTGCCCTCTATGGACCGCCAATTTCCTTTACCGGTGACTCGAACGTCTACGAAATGTGTATGCCTACCATCGTCGAAGACCATCGAGTGAACGTGTCACATCCCTACCTTTACCTTGACCTAGACTAGCTAGTCATGTGTGCATCATGTTTAAATTTCAATGAATTTGAATTGGGGACTGTCGAAACCCTAGCACAGATGAATCCAACTAGGTTCAAATAAAAAAATTTAAAAAATCATTTTCAATGAACCCAAAATTCCTTTGGAAAAGTTCATCATTTTTGAATTGGTCTAGAACCTCTGCCAAAAATGGTGCACATTTTCCTAGGCCACTTTGGATTTTTTGAATGAATTCAATTCATAAAGTATTTGAATTTGGGCATTTATTTGTTATAAATAATTAAAATGCCCGAATAATTCTAAAAGTGGTTGAGGGCTATTGGAAATATTTTCAAAAGTGCCCACAATTATTTTTAGGGTTTTTGAAAATGTCTTAGCATTTTATTTAAGTCAAAACAATTATAGAAAAATAGAAAACAGTAATTAAAATAGAAAACAGAGAGAGAGAGAGAGAGGAAACTACCTAGGCCGCTTACCTGTCCAGCCTATTGGCTCAGCCCACTGCTGTAGTGGCCCAGCCTAGCACCGCCTCCTTCAACCTCATGCTAGAAGGCAAGAGGGCCTGTGCCCGCGTTGCGCCAGCACGTGCACGGCCACCGACGGCCACCTCCTGCTTGTCGCTTCGCCCTGGCCCTCCCTGGCGCTCCCACGCACTCCCCTCGACCCTCTGAACTTTCCCCTCCTCGCAGCTCTCTCCCCTCCCCTCTCTGCTCTCTTCCTGAACAAAGGCTCCGCCACCGTTTGCCGCTGCCACGGACCTCCCCACGCCCATCCAACTTTGCCAAGAACCCCGCCTCGACCCCTGCATCCTCTGCACCAAGACAAGCGCCGCTAGGAGCTCTGTGACGATGACCCCGAGCTCTTCTTCCTCCCTTGGACGTTGAGATCGCCGGCGACCTCCTGCCATCACCAGCCCTTCCCCGAGCTCTCCGAGGCCACCGCTGCACTCGCCGTGAGCTCCTCTTCCTTCTCCCCCTAGCCACGTCGCCGTCATGGCCATAGAAGCATAAGCTCGAAACCGAGCGCGTCACCGTGCTCAGCACATCACCAGGAGGCCGTAGCACCCAGCTGTTCGCCCCGTCGTGCCGCCGTGGGAGTGGATGCCGCCATTGTTCCAGGCCACGTCTGGCGAAACCGATGGCACTAGTCGATGCGGCCGAGCCTCCTCGTTACGTAGATGGCCTCCGCCGTTGGTTTGGTCGTCGGAGGTGCAATCCCGCAACTCTCCGCCGCATTTGGCCTCGCCGACGTCACATCGCCGATGGGTTTGACCCCACTGACCAGGGTTGACCATAGTTTGACCCCCCCTGGGTCATGGACATGTGGACCCATGCCCCATTGACACTTTTAGTTAGGATTAAATTAGCACTAACACTCTCTGTCAATTAGCCTAGTCACTGACCAGTGGGTCCCAGCGTCAGGTTTGACCTGGGCTGATGCTGTTGACCCGATGACGTCATTCTGACGTCAGGCTGACGCAGTAATGCTTTTCTGGATTTTAAGTAAATCTATTTGATTTATTTATTTTCAGAAAATTTCCAAAACTTCAAAAATTCATAGAAAATAATCTATAACTCAGATTGAAATAAGTTATATATGAAAAAATTATCAGAAAAATCCGACCTTTCCATCTATACTGGTTTCATGCATGTTAGAGCAACCTAACCTTGCAGTTTAGATGAAACATGATAATGCACTTACATGAGTTCATAGTTTAGGCTTGTATTTGATTCAAATAAGGTCAAAGCACTCTGGTTTTAGTTGCATTAGCCCAACACACAGCATATTGACATGTCATGATCATGCATCATATTGTACATTGCATTGATTGTATTTCTTCTCTGTTTCAGGTATTTGTCCCCTCTCGGTAGACGATGTTCCGACATTGTGATCATTGACACTGATGAAGACTCAATGCTATCTTCAGAAGTGCCAGGCAAGCAAAACCCCCTTGTTCATTCCGATACAATCCCACCCTCTCGCTCTTGCTCTCTTTTACTGCATTAGGACAACACCGATTCAACTGTTACATGCTGCGGTACTTGAACCCCTTCCCCCTGCATGACCTGTCATTTAAACAGTAAATAGATGAAACCCACTAGCATGAGTAGGAGTTGTTTGAGCCCTGATGTGCCTACTCATTCATGCTTGTTTGTCATGCCAGCTACTCCTTAGAGTTGAGTCAGGTCCGATTCATCGGGGATGAATTGGAATGTGGTGAGCATGTCCTACTATTGAGAGCTAAGTGTGTGAACACGATTTGGTAAAGGTAGTGGTGAGAGGCCATGAAGGAGTACATGGTGGGTTGTCTCATTGCAGCCATCCTCAGGAACTGAGTTTGGTGTTTGTGATCCACGAACAGTTACTACCACACATTGGGTTCTGGTAACTCGACCCCTCTCGACTTATTAATCAACTCGATCTCTGTCCAGGAGTTGCAACTAGTTTCTAGTGTTTGTAGGTAGTGTTAGTAGTCTACCAAGTGGCACCCGGTACAGGTGGGCTTGGGACAGACTAGGCATAGTGGCTCGGTGTACCAAGTGGCACCCAGATGGTGGGCTTGGGAACCCTGTACATATCGTTTGGGGCCGTGAGCGACACCCCGGTCGGATCTCCTTGCAGATGGAACCCGAATAGGCGATAAACCTAGACGAGAGACTTGTGTGGTTAGTCAGGTCATGGACGACACCCTTGCCAGGCTTCCACTTGAAGATTGCCGAGATGCATGACGTGTACATGGTGATAAGTGGTGAGAGCATGTGTGAAGAAGTACACCCCTGCAGGGTTATCATTATCTATTCGAATAGCCGGATTCCTCGGATATGGAAACTTGGACCCCTTGCATAGTTCATAGACAAGTGAAAATGCGCAAGATAAGCGTGAGTGCTATGGATGGCCTTCTCGTAGGGAGACGGGAGCGGATCCATAGTGGAGTATTGATATGGTGAATATGTGGACTCGTGTGCGCCACCTCAAAGAGTTACTTGCAGTCTTAGTTCAGGTTAGCCACTTAGTCAAAAGCTGGCTTGCTGTAGTTAAACCCCACCATCCCTTTGTTGATAATGATGCATATGTAGATAGTTCTAATGTAAGTCTTGTTGGGTACATTTATACTCACATTGCTTATTTTATGTTTTGTAGAGAGACTTCAGTCTCGCTAGTAGTTTCGCGTGGGCTTCGGCGTTTATCTTGTTACCTCAGCTACGATCTTGTGCCCTCGGCAGGATCTTGTAGATAGTCAGGCTTCTCAGCCTTTTTCATTTGTAGTTGTCTGTACTCAGACAAGTTAAGCTTCTGCATGTGCTTGTCACTTGTATGCTCTGTATGTGGGGTCATGAGACACATGTTTGCAATACTTGGTTCTTCGGAGCCTAATGAATAAATACTCTGAGTCGTAGAGTCTTGTTGTGATGCCATGTTGTATTGCACATATTGAGCATATTGTGTGTATGAAATGCTTGGTATGTGTGGGATCCAACAACCTTGTTGTTTATCCTTGGTAGTGTAACACCCTCGATGCGACTATAGCTCCCACGTGTCGAGGCACGACTTAGAGACATAATTGCATTGAAGGCATATGTCGCAAGTGAGGTAATCTTCACACAACCCATGTAATACATAAGGGAAAGAGATACATAGTTGGCTTACAATCGCCACTTCACACCATTACATGAACAAACATTACATCAATCAAATACACTCATGGTCCGACTATGGAACCAAAATAAAAGAAGAACCCCAAATGTGAAAAAGGTCCCCGATCGACCCCAACTGGGCTCCACTACTGATCAACTAGAACGAAACAACACAAAGGACAAGGTCGTCATCGAGCTCCTGCTAAGCTTGGTTGCGTCATCTACACGGACTCATCGGCACCTGCAAGCTGGTTTTGAAAGTATATGTGAGCCACAGGGACTCAGCAATCTCACACCCTCGCGATCAAGACTATTTAAGCTTATGGGTAAGGTAAAGGTATGAGGTGGAGCTGCAGCAAGCAACTAGCATATATGGTGGCTAACATACGCAAATGAGAGCGAGAAGAGAAGGCAAAGCACGGTCGATAAAAGTATGATCAAGAAGTGATCCTGGACTACTTACGTCAAGCATAACTCCAACAACCGTGTTCACTTCCCGGACTCTGCCGGAAAGAGACCATCACGGTTACACACGCAGTTGATTCATTTTAATTAAGGTCGACTTCAGGTTTTCTACAACCGAATATTAACAAATTCCCATCTGCCCATAACCGCGGGCACAGCTTTCGAAAGTTCAAATTCCTGCAGGGGTGTCCCAACTTAGCCCATCACAAGCTCTCACGGTCAATGAAGGAATAGACCTCCACCCAAGACATTCCGATTAGGCTCGGTATCCCGGTACAACAAAACATTTCGACAGCGTAAAACTAAACCAGCAACACCGCCCGAATGTGCCAACAAATCCTGATAGGAGCTGCACATATCTCTTTCTCAGGGCACACTTAGATGAGCCAGACGTCGGGTAAGCCAGCCCAGAGTTTCCCCTGGTAGCCTCGGACATCGCTCAGTTGGACCAACACTTAGACAAGCACTGGCCCGGGGGGGGGGGTAAAATAATGATGACCCTCAGGAGCGCGACTCCCAAGGGAAAAGAAAAGGGCTAGGTGGCAAATGGTAAAACCAATGTTGGGCATTGCTGGAGGAGCTTTACTTAAGGCGAACTGTCAAGGGGTTCCCATAATAGCCCAACCGCGTAAGGGACGCAAAATCCGGGAACATAACACCGATATGACGGAAACTAGGGCGGCAAGAGTGGAACAAAACACCAGGCATAAGGCCGAGCCTTCCACCCTTTACCAAGTATATAGATGCATTAATTATATAAGATATATTATGATACCCCAACAAGTAAACAATATTCCAACAAGGAACAACATCTCCATGTTCCAACAAGGAACAAACTTTAATCTTCACCTGCAACTAACAACGTTATAAGAGGGGCTGAGCAAAGCGGTAACATAGCCAATCAACGGTTTGCTAGGACATGGTGGGTTAGAGGTTTGACATGGCAATTGGGAGGCTGACAAGCAAATGGTAGGCATCGAAGCATTGGCATAGCAAGAGCGAGCAAACTAGCATAGCAAAGATAGTAGTGATTTCGAGGGTATGATCATCTTGCCTTAAATCCCGCAAGGAAGAAGAACGATTCCATGAAGAAGACAAACGGACGTCGACGAACGGTTCCTCACAAACGCGACGTTGTCGGAAACAACCCGAAGAAGCACACCGGAAAGAAGCAAACAACATAGTAAACAACAAACACATCAACACGGCATGAAGCACAAACGAGTATGATGCATGTCCGGTTTAATGAGGCACGGCATGGCAAAATGCACAAGCAATCCTACAAATTAAGTGGAGCTCAATATGCATCGGGATGCATATTGACAGAGCACCACATCAATTATTTAGTTTGATCTCGTTTATGTACCCAACAATATTAAATGTTGATTAACATGGCAAGAGGTGAATCAAATGTAAACTACGTATCTAGTCAAGGTTAAATGAGGACGGAAGCAACGAACAACAATTCCGGAAACTCCTCATATGCATATATTAGGTTTGGTACTGTTCGGCCCTAAACATAAGTTTATAGTTTTTAAACATGCAAAGTAAAGCCACCATGTTAAACTAGGCATTTTTCTACCCCATTTACATATAAAGTTTGTTAGATTTGGAGCTACGGTTATTTAGTTATGAATTAAATCATTTTAACATGGCATAGGAGCAAATTAATGCAAACATCATTTTAGACATTTCAAACATGGATGAAAGTTGGATATTATTAACCTACACGAAATTCTGAGCAAGTTTCATATATAACTAATTTCAATCCGATGCACGGTTAGTGAGTTATTAAATGCATGAACTAAGGGGACTATTCTGCAAAACTGCAATCTCTGGAATATTAGATAAAATCGCAGGACGAGAAAAAAACATGATCGGGCTGAAACTGGGCAAGCCCAACAGAGAAAAAAATAGAGGAGGGGGCGCTGGGGGTCGGCTCACCCTGGGCCTTGGCCCATCTGCAGAGAGAGGCCGGCGGATCTGGCGAAGGAAGCTGGGGAGGAGGCCGAGCGAGGCTGGACCGCGGGGAGGACGATTGGGCCGGCCCACGCGGGCCCGGTCAACGGAGGGAGCTGGGCTGGATGCGGGGGTGCGGGCGAGCTGGGCCTTCGGGAGGGCGCGGCCCACGCGGAAGGTCGACGGCGACGAGAGGAACCAGCTAGATCGGTTCCTCCCGATCAAAGGCGATGGCGGCGATGGAGGATTCCGGCAGGGTGCTGCGAGGTAGGGAGGCCAAGGAGCACCGGATCCGGCGGGGCTCGGCTCCCCGGGGCCGGATCGAGGCAGAGGCGAGCTGGACGGCGGCTGGGAAACGAAGGGGCGACGGGGGCGGACTCCGGCGAGGGTCGGTGATGACCGGAGCCAAGTCTGGCGCTGCACTACGGCGGCGTTCCGGCGAGGGTCGGTGGCGGCGCGAAGCGCCCGAGGCGGCAGGGACGAAGGAGAGGCGCGGCGGGGAGCCTCGGGCTCTGCGGCGTGGTGCGGCGAAGTGGGCACCGAGCGGACAGATGGCGCGCGCTGGTTGGCTAGCGGCGGCGGCGAGGTGACGTGGCAGCCTCTGGTGGCTGGAGCGGCGTGGAGGGGCGTGGACATGTCCGGTGAAGGTGGGGATTTCGTTTGGCGGCGCGGATCTGAGAATTTTTAGGGTTAGGGGGAGAATGAACCGCGAATTTCGGAGGGGGGTTGTATATATAGGCATAGAGGGAGCTAGGAGAGTCCAAATGAGGTGCGGTTTTCGGCCACGCGATCGTGATCGAACGACCGAGATGATGGAGCAGAGTTAGGTGGGTTTTGGGCCAAAATGGAAGGGTGTTGGGCTGCGACACACACGAGGCCTTTTTGATCCCTCGGTTAACCGTTGGAGTATCAAACGAAGTCCAAATGGTATGAAACTTGACAGGCGGTCTACCGGTAGTAAACCAAGGCCGCTTGGCAAGTCTCGGTCCAATCCGGAAATGTTAAACCCCCACACAAGAAAGAAAGGTAGAAATGACCACCGGAGGAGAACGAAGCGCCGGAATGCAAAACGGACAACGGGGAAAATGCTCGGATGCATGAGACGAACACGTATGCAAATGAAATGCGCATGATGACATGATATGCAATGCATGACACACAAGCAATGACAAGGCAACAACAGCGAATAACTAAATGACACCTGTCACATCGGTCTCGGGGCGTTACAACACTCCACCACTACGAGAGGATCTCGTCCCGAGATCTAGAATGGCACCGGAGGGACAACAGAAAAGAAAGAGAAGAGGTAAAACTAAGTTGCTTCTTTGGCAAACGAGTGAAACCACGAACCTTGAGAGGTTGAACAAATTGAAAGAAAGAAAGAACACAACAGAGTTGAACGAATTGGAGAGCACTCCGTTAGAAAAGAGAAACAAGGAACATTACTAGAACCTTGTAGTTTGAAAGACATAAGAAAAGGGATTGCAATGGACAAGAAGTATAAGCAAGCACTCCGGTTGAAACGAGATGTACAAGGAACGATAAGGATCAATTACGACAACACTCCGGTTGGAAATGGAAGGTAAGAATATGAAGTTGGCAAGATGAAAGCACTTGGGTGAGACTCCGGTTAAAACAAAATAGGGAAGGAATAAGAATGATGTAATTTGGGCAGCACTCCGACTGTAAATGGAAAGAATTCAACATGAACTAGACAAAACAAGACGATGGGTCGAAGAGAGCAACATCACAATGCCTCCGGAACAAAAGTAAGAATGGAATGGGTGGAACGAAGGGAAACATAACTCGAGGGAGCACGCTTACAACAAAAGCTAGAACGGAGTTGTTGGAAAACCAACAACGAAAAGAATAAGTTTGTAGTGGGCTTATGGAAAACATCTCAAAACTATGAGGTGAAATTCTGCCACTAATGGAAACGATATATTAGATTGATAACAACAAGGAGATGAGAAGCTTAATTCGCCGGGAGGATAGATGAATAACTTGGGTCATTTATAACCAACATAGATAGCAACAAGCCATAGGGAAGGCTTTAGGTGAAATATAACCCAAGATAACTCCAACGAAGAGGTTGATGGATTTAAAATATCTCATACTTGATAACTTGTGAAACACGAAGCACGAAGGGAAATTATCAAGAATAACATAATACCACCTCCAATGATACGGTAGAAAGAAAATGCACTTCGGAATGCGAGATGAAGAATGCTTTAGCTCCTTAAAAAGAATCTCGATGAAAACTTCAAGAAGGAATAAAATCCTTGATGAACCATCATGTATAACCTCCATGAAGAAACTCCGGTAACAAAAGAATGATCAAACGAAAAGAAAGAGAAGTTGAAAATACAAGGTGAAACCTTGTAAAGATTTAGATAGATCTTTGGAATGATAATTAGAGCTTGGAACTCCGGGAAAGAAAAGATGAGCATTTGAAACCAAGAAAAGTATGATGAGCCACTCCGGAAAACAGGAATTGAATAAACTCGATGAAACAAGAATAAGAATTACATTATGTTTATCCTTCACCAATTAAATTGATGACAAACAATGGATTCGACACACTACTTATTCTCGTTGAAAGGATTAAGATAGATATAGCGTCAACTTGGAAAGGTCTTCCATGAACCACCGGTGGGATTTGGAAAACAACGAATGAATTGATATGATAAGAAAGAAGAAAAATCTTGAACGAACCACCGGTAGGATTGGAACAACAAATGAATTGATATGATGAACAAGGAAGAGAGATCTTGAAAGAACCACGGTAAGAATTAAAAATGAACAAAGAAAAGATAAGGAAGACACCGGGAAGAATTAGCAAATGAATGAAGATGCTTGAGAGAATTTAGACCCATGAGAACGAAGAGATCACGAGCTGATTAAAGATCACTTGCACGAAGCACCGGTAAAATTGAAGAACGTGAGCTGAAAGCTGAGAATGAATAATATTTGAAAAGATGGATTCCGGATAAGAAATTGAGAAGACTCTTGAATTTGCTCCGGATAGTTGAAAAGAATTCTCACAATCGAAAATAATTATTAGAGGATGGCAATAAGCTAGAACCACGAGTCTCTGAGAGAACGGATAAGATAAGGAGGAAAAACTCTTCTTCGGTCTTCAAAATCCAAGAAAGACGACGAGAAACACCACCATGAATTATTTAGACACTCCGGGAGAATCAAAAGCGAAGAGGTTGAGCCAACTATGGGAAGAATTTGAAAGATCTTGGAGAAAGGCATTTGACTGATGATAATTCATTCTTACGTCAAACTTCGAAATAAATTTTAGAATAGCTCCGGTAAAATAAGAAGAGTCAGGTAAGATCCTGGGAAAAGACCTGTGGGTTAGGGCCCACTCAAAAGAAACACCGTAGAAAAGATTTAAAAGAGAGAATGCACCGGTTGGATTAAAAGACTTGAATGAGATAACATCCTCGAAAGAGCTTGAACGAATGCAGAGTGGGAGCACGAATCTTCGAGATATCTTGAGCACTCCAGGACAATAGAATAGCGAGAAGTGAAAGATTAAGAATTGCACCGGCATGAGAAAACATTGAAACAAGGAGAGGATATGATCAAAAAAAGCTTTATTTGAAACCACCGGAGATGAAAAATGAGTGGGGAATGACGAACTAAAAGAGCATCTTCATGTGAACCACCGGGTAAAAACATGAAGGAAAAAGAATGGAGAGACTTCCATCAATAAAAATGGATGGTGATTAAGAAATCTGAATCCTTGAAGTAAAAGGGTGGGAGGGCGGGAAAAACAAAGGCAACTTGGAGACGGATGAAACAAACACCGTTGAGAAGAAGTGATAATTGATCTTGTGGAAGTTGAAATGATCGAATCCACTTGAAGAGAAGCACACCGGTTGAAAAGGATTGACAAGACAATCTTGATTATTATGAAGGATTAGTATTCACATAGAACTATGAGAACGCCATTTGGGGAAGGTATGGAATCAACATTTGACTTCGAAGCAACTCGAATACCACAACTCAAAACGAAAACAAAGGATTGGCTTGCAGAATAAGCCGGAACAAACATATGATAGAGATTTCGTCCGAAGTTTTCGTGGTGGGGCCTACACGGGCTCGATCGTACAGCACCACCATGTACAAGGCAGTGCACATGACATACGAAGCGTCCCCGAGTCGGCATAGCCAAGGACTCTTTAAGACACAACGAGGCCACTGTAAAACCGACCGTGAATAGGCGGACCACTAGACGTCGAACCCCAATTTCATATCATACATCTGTCGAAAAGATATCCTAAGAGCTACTTGAATTCCCACCTATGAAACTCCCGAAATTTTCCGGTTATGCAATCAGGTGTTGGGGATACAGGGGAAGCATAATATCTCACCCAAACTAGCAAATCCTACATCCAGCTGTATCCATCCTTCAACACATAACCAAGAAACCTTCGGAAATCATCTACCTCGACCTTCGAAAAGCATCCGTTATACAAGTTATGGCAATACTCCCGAACTCCCGCCCCAGTACTGGGTGGCGTCGAGGTTATCTCACCAACGAACTGCATAAAAGAGATTTTCGATGTCGGCGTACTAAACTCAGGTATTCCAGAACTGCAACGATAAAATTATGATGACAACACCTCAGAGCTCAACTCCCCGGGACACTTCCACAAAACCCCTGACAGGAGGCACCAAGACAATGATCTCATCATAAAACCATCGGAACGATTCCAAGATACCCGCGTGATCCTAAATTTTTTTAGTGAAATTTGAGAAGAGAAGAGTCAAAACTCTACGTCAGGATGCCTCGCAAGAGTGACGAAGGGACTGAGGAGTAAAAAGAATTCCTAAACTCTCCGATATATAATTCCTAAATGACTCAAAACATTTTTCTAGACACAACTCGGCCGCTAAAAACGATCAAGCAATGGGGCTCCTAAGGTCGGGGAAGGCTCTGATTACCAACTTGTAACACCCTCGATGCGACTATAGCTCCCACGTGTCGAGGCACGACTTAGAGACATAATCGCATTGAAGGCATATGTCGCAAGTGAGGTAATCGTCACACAACCCATGTAATACATAAGGGAAAGAGATACATAGTTGGCTTACAATCGCCACTTCACACCATTACATGAATAAACATTACATCAATCAAATACACTCATGGTCCGACTACGGAACCAAAATAAAAGAAGAACCCCAAATGCGACAAAGGTCCCCGATCGACCCCAACTGGGCTCCACTACTGATCAACTAGAACGAAACAACACAAAGGACAAGGTCGTCATCGAGCTCCTCCTGAGCTTGGTTGCGTCATCTGCACGGACTCATCGGCACCTACAAGCTGGTTTTGGAAGTATCTGTGAGCCACAGGGACTCAGCAATCTCACACCCTCGCGATCAAGACTATTTAAGCTTATGGGTAAGGTAAAGGTATGAGGTGGAGCTGCAGCAAGCGACTAGCATATATGGTGGCTAACATACGCAACTGAGAGCGAGAAGAGAAGGCAAAGCACGGTCGATAAAAGTATGATCAAGAAGTGATCCTGGACTACTTACGTCAAGCATAACTCCAACAACCGTGTTCACTTCCCGGACTCCGCCGGAAAGAGACCATCACGGTTACACACGCAGTTGATGCGTTTTATTTCGGATCTGGTGTCAAGTTATCTACAACCGGACATTAACAAATTCCCATCTGCCTATAACCGCAGGCACGGCTTTCGAAAGATTATACCCTGCAGGGGTGTCCCAACTTAGCCCATGACAAGCTCTCGCGATCAACGAAGGAATAGACCTTCTCCCAGGAAGACCCGATCAGACTCGGAATCCCGGTTTACAAGACATTTCGACAATGGTAAAACAAGACCAGCAAGACCGCCCGATGCGCCGACAATCCCGATAGGAGCTGCACATATCTCGTTCTCAGGGCAACACCGGATGAACACTACGTACAACTAAAACCAGACCTCGAGTTTCCCCGAGGTGGCGCTGCAAGTGGCTCTGGTTCGGACCAACACTTAGACAAGCACTGGCCCGGGGGGGGCTATAATAAAGATGACCCTCGAGAGAGCGACTCCCAAGGGAAAAGTAGGTGGTGGTGAGGCAAATGGTAAAAGTCAATGTTGGGCCTTGCTGGAGGAGTTTTATTCAAAGCGAACTGTCAAGGGGGTCCCATAAATCACCCGACCGCGTAAGGAACGCAAAATCCGGGAACATAACACCGGTATGACGGAAACTAGGCCGGCAAGAGTGGAACAAAACACCAGGCAAAAGGCCAAGCCTTCCACCCTTTACCAAGTATATAGATGCATTAATTATATAAGATATATTGTGATATCCCAACCAAAATCCTGTCCACCATGGAGAAATCTTCAACTTCACCTGCAACTAGCAACGCTATAAGAGGGGCTGAGCAAGCGGTAACATAGCCAATCAACGGTTTGCTAGGACATGGTGGGTTAGAGGTTTGACATGGCAATTGGGAGGCTGACAAGCAAATGGTAGGCATCGAAGCATTGGCATAGCAAGAGCGAGCAAACTAGCATAGCAAAGATAGTAGTGATTTCGAGGGTATGATCATCTTGCCTTAAATCCCGCAAGGAAGAAGAACGAGTCCATGAAGAAGACAAACGGACGTAGACGAACGGTTCCTCACAAACGCGACGTTGTCGGAAACAACCCGAAGAAGCACACCGGAAAGAAGCAAACAACATAGTAAACAACAAACACATCAACATGGCATGAAGCACAAACGAGTATGATGCATGTCCGGTTTAATGAGGCACGGCATGGCAAAATGCACAAGCAATCCTACAAATTAAGTGGAGCTCAATATGCATCGGGATGCATATTGACAGAGCACCACATCAATTATTTAGTTTGATCTCGTTTATGTACCCAACAATATTAAATGTTGATTAACATGGCAAGAGGTGAAGCAAATGTAAACTACCTATCTAGTCAAGGTTAAATGAGGCCGGAAGCAACGAACAACAATTCCGGAAACTCCTCATATGCATATATTAGGTTTGGTACTGTTCTGCCCTAAACATAATTTTATAGTTTTTAAACATGCAAAGTAAAGCCACCATGTTAAACTAGGCATTTTTCTACCCCATTTACATATAAAGTTTGTTAGATTTGGAGCTACGGTTATTTAGTTATGAATTAAATCATTTTAACATGGCATAGGAGCAAATTAATGCAAACATCATTTTAGACATTTCAAACATGGATGAAAGTTGGATATTATTAATCTACACGAAATTCTGAGCAAGTTTCATATATAACTTATTTCAAACCGATGCACGGTTAGTGAGTTATTAAATGCATGAACTAGGGGGACTATTCTGCAAAACTGCAATCTCTGGAATATTAGACAAAATCGCAGGACGAGAAAAAAACATGATCGGGCTGAAACTGGGCAAGCCCAACAGAGAAAAAAAATAGAGGAGGGGGCGCTGGGGGTCGGCTCACCCTGGGCCTTGGCCCATCTGCAGAGAGAGGCCGGCGGATCTGGCGAAGGAAGCTGGGGAGGAGGCCGAGCGAGGCTGGACCGCGGGGAGGACGATTGGGCCGGCCCACGCGGGCGCGGTCAACGGAGGGAGCTGGGCTGGATGCGGGGGCGCGGGCGAGCTGGGCCTTCGGGAGGGCGCGGCCCACGCGGAAGGTCGACGGCGACGAGAGGAACCAGCTAGATCGGTTCCTCCCGATCCATGGCGATGGCGGCGATGGAGGATTCCGGCAGGGTGCGGCGAGGTAGGGAGGCCAAGGAGCACCGGATCCGGCGGGGCTCGGCTCCCCGGGGCCGGATCGAGGCAGAGGCGAGCTGGACGGCGGCTGGGAAACGAAGGGGCGACGGGGGCGGACTCCGGCGAGGGTCGGTGATGACCGGAGCCAAGTCCGGCGCTGCACTGCGGCGGCGTTCCGGCGAGGGTCGGTGGCGGCGCGAAGCGCCCGAGGCGGCGGGGACGAAGGAGAGGCGCGGCGGGGAGCCTCGGGCCCGGGAGGGCCTGCGGCGGGCCTCGCGGGCTCTGCGGCGTGGTGCGGCGAAGTGGGCACCGAGCGGACAGATGGCGCGCGCTGGTTGGCTAGCGGCGGCGGCGAGGTGACATGGCAGCCTCTGGTTGGCTGGAGCGGCGTGGAGGGGCGCGGACATGTCCGGTGAAGGTGGGGATTTCGTTCGGCGGCGCGGATCTGAGAATTTTTAGGGTTAGGGGAAGAATGAACCGCGAATTTCGGAGGGGGGTTGTATATATAGGCATAGAGGGAGCTAGGAGAGTCCAAATGAGGTGCGGTTTTCGGCCACGCGATCGTGATCGAACGACCGAGATGATGGAGCAGAGTTAGGTGGGTTTTTGGGCCAAAATGGAAGGGTGTTGGGCTGCAACACACACGAGGCCTTTTCGGTCCCTCGGTTAACCGTTGGAGTATCAAACGAAGTCCAAATGGTACGAAACTTGACAGGCGGTCTACCGGTAGTAAACCAAGGCCGCTTGGCAAGTCTCGGTCCAATCCGGAAATGTTAAACCCCCACACAAGAAAGAAAGGTAGAAATGACCACCGGAGGAGAACGAAGCGCCGGAATGCAAAACGGACAACGGGGAAAATGCTCGGATGCATGAGACGAACACGTATGCAAATGAAATGCGCATGATGACATGATATGCAATGCATGACACACAAGCAATGACAAGGCAACAACAGCGAATAACTAAATGACACCTGTCACATCGGTCTCGGGGCGTTACAGGTAACCCCTGCCTCAACTCAGACGTCGCGCGCTCGAAACCAATCCCGACCCGCGTGTCATCGTTGATGATATCCCAACATCTACAAAACATAACGTTGTTAATTGGCTCCCAACTATATTCCGACCGCTGTTCCGATCGGAGTCCTTGCCCTAGCCAAACACCACCTACTACAAATCCCGAATTCTGGGATCTCTAGCCGCCGCCGTGTCGATCACCAGTTCGGTCTCCCATCCCACAAACACACAGCCCGAGCTCCACCCGTTTCCCCACCTCATCCGTTGATCCACCTCCCTCCATCATCTCGGGCCTGTTACCCGGCTCCTTCCACTGAGCCCCGCTTCCCTGCTCTAGTTCGCCTGCTGTTGACCCCGACGGCCATTCGTCAGCCATGGAGACCCCGTAACAGGCCAGCTTCGTTCCGCTATCTTCGGTCGGGTTCTTCAATCATGCTGCGACTCTCTCATATACGTGAGCAAAAGCGCAAACGTCCCGGCCATGTGGCAACACCCGTGGGGATACCGTGGGTGAGGCCGCAAAGTGATATGAGGTGTTACCAGCTAGATCGATGCGACTTGGAATCTGGGTCCTGACAGAACGACTACCGACACCGTGTTTTTTTACCAGCTCCATGACGACCTCTGAAGAACTCGAAAACGCCAAGTTCCACTACCGTCGCCCCCGGAAACCTTGGATTCATCAAGTACCTCTCCAAAAAAACGAACATATACCACCACTTCTACTACCATCGGGTGAACGACTACTTCCCTTGACGAACTCGATACGCTTCGAAAATGCACTCTTCGAAGGTATAACCTCGAGACGACCGTCCAAGAACGAAGATGCATGTTTGGATGTTGTATCTTGTCGTGAACGTTAGTTGTTTCCCTCGCTTGGCACCGTCGTCGACCCATGGGAACCCGGTCACCGGGAGCACCCCACCATCCTTGCATGACACGCTCCCGTCACTTTCTTTTGCACCGAGGTCTCAATGAGTTGTTGTAACTGGAACGCTGCCATTGCACCATTTCATTATCGTCGCTGTGGCACCCATTTCGTTTCTGCCACGATGTCAAATGCTTCATAACATGCTCTTATCAACATTTTCATAAATATTGCATAAACTTGTATTTGTCATCTGCATCATGATAACAATATTTAAAATGTTTAATATTGTTGTTTGCCTTTAATTGCTAAATGCATGTGGGGATTTTTACCGGAAAGGTTATTTGTTGTTTCCGGCCTCACTTAAATTTCCTAAGATGTTTAGTTTACTTTTGCTTCATCTCTTGCCATGTTTAACAACATTTAATATTGTTGAGTACATAAACGAGATCGAACTAAATAACTTGAATGTGGTGTTTTCTTCAATATGCAACGGAGTTGCATATTGAGCTCCACTTAACCTGTAGTGTTGTTTGTGCTCTTTGCCATGCTATGCCTCTTTAAACCAGACATGCATCATACTTGATTGTGCATTATTCCATGTTGAATGTGATGGTTGTTTCCCATGTTGTTTGTTTCTTTCCGGTGTTGCTTCTTAGTTCCTGTTTTGTTGCGATCGTGAGGATTCATTCGTCTATGCTTGGTTCGTCTTCGTGGCTTCAACTTCTTCATGGACTCGTTCTTCTTCCTAGCGGGATTTCAGGCAAGATGACCGCTACCCTGGATCTCAATATTATCATTGCTATGCTAGTTGATTCGTTCTATTGCTATGCTGCGCTACATATCACTTGTTCTTCAAGCCTTCCCAAATTGCCATGAACCTCTAACCTTTGACACCCTTCCTAGCAAACCATTGCTTGGCTATGTTACCGCTTTGCTCAGCCCCTCTTATAGCATTGTTAGTTGCAGGTGAAGTTGAAGATTGCTCCATGACAGAGAGGATTATGGTGGGATATCACAATATCTCTTATATTATTAATGCATCTATATACTTGGTAAAGGGTGGAAGTCTCGCCTTATGCCTGGTGTTTTGTTCCACTCTTGCAGCCCTAGTTTCCGTCATACCGGTATTATGTTCCCGGATTTTGCGTTCCTTATGCGGTCGGGTGATTTATGGGACCCCCACCACCCCCACCTATATTTCCCTTGGGAGTAATTAACCCAAGGGTCAATCTTTATTACAGCCCCCCCCCCCCGGGCCAATGCTTGTCTAAGTGTTGGTCCGTACCAGAGCCATTTGCAGCGCCACCTCGGGGAAACTCGAGGTCTGGTTTTAGTTGTACGTAGTGTTCATCCGGTGTTGCCCTGAGAACGAGATATGTGCAGCTCCTATCGGGATTTTCGGCGCATCGGGCGGTCTTGCTGGTCTTGTTTTACCATTGCTGAAATGTCTTGTAAACCGGGATTCTGAGTCTGATCGGTTCTTCCTGGGAGAAGGTATATCCTTCGTTGATCGCGAGAGCTTGTCATGGGCTAAGTTGGGACACCCCTACAGGGTATAATCTTTCAAAAGCCGTGCCCGTGGTTATGGGCAGATGGGAATTTGTTAATATCCGGTTGTAGAAAACTTGACACTTAACTTAATTAAAATGCATCAACCGTGTATGTAGCCATGATGGTCTCTTGTCGGTGGAGTCCGCGATGTGAACACGGTTCTTGGGTTATGCTTGAACGTAAGTAGCTTCAGGATCACTTCTTGATCACTTATAGTTGCTCGACCGTGCTTTGCTTCTCTTATCGCTGTTATTTGCGTAAGTTAGCCACCATATATGCTAGTGCTTGATGCAGCTCCACCTCACTACCCTTTCCTACCCATAAGCTTAAATAGTCTTGATCTCACGGGTGTGAGATTGCGAAGTCTTCGTGGCTCACAGATACTTCCAAAACAGTTGCAGGTGTCGATGATACCATTGCAGGTGACGCAATCCAGCTCAAGTGGGAGCTCGATGAAGATCTTGATCATTGTTTCATTTCGTTTTCGTTTTGATCAGTAGTGGAGCCTAGTTGGGGCGATCGGGGATCTAGCATTAGGGGTGGTCTTTCTTTATTTGGTTCCGTAGTCGGACCTTGATTGTATTCTGGATGATGTAATGCTATATTTATGTATTGTGTGTAGTGGCAATTGTAAGCCAACTCTTTATCCCTTTCTTATTCGTACATGGGATGTGTAAAGATTACCCCTCTTGCGACATGCCTACAATGCGGTTATGCCTCTAAGTCGTGCTCCGACACGTGGGAGATATAACCCCATCGTGGGTGTTACAAGTTGGTATCAGAGCCTTCCCCTGCTTGATCGAATCGCTAGCGTTGTTGAGTCTAGAAAAATGTTTTGAGTCTTATAGGGTTATATATATCGGAGAGTAGGATTCTTTTTACTCCTCAGTCCCTTCGTCGCTCTGGTGAGGCATCCTGATGTAGTGTTTTGACTCTTCTCTTCTCAAATTTCACGATTTTTTTAGGATCACGCGGGTATCTTGGAATCATTTCGATGGTTTTGTGATGAGAACATTGTTCTTGGTGCCTCCTGATATTTAGGGGTTGTGGCAGTGTCCCGGGGAGTTGAGCTCCGAGGTGTTGTCGTCACGGTTTTATCGTTGCAGTTCTGGAATACCTGAGTTCGCCAACATCAAAAATCTCTTTTATGCAGTTGTTGGTGAGATAACCTCGACGCCACCCAGTACTGGGGCAGGAGTTCGAGAGTATTGCCATAACTCGTATAACGGATGCTTTTCGAAGGTTGAGGTACACGATTTCCGAAGGTTTCTTGGTTATGTGTTGAAGGATGGATACAGCTGGATGTAGGATTTGCTAGTTTGGGGTGAGATATTATGCTTCCGGAGTGTCTAAACAATTCTTGATGGTGTTTCTCATCGTCATTCTCGGATTTGAAGACTGAAGAAGAGTTTCTCTTCAATCATATATGTTCTCTTGAAGATTCATGGTTCTAGCTTGATGTCATCCTCTCGTAATTATTTTCGATTGTGAGAATTCTTTTCACCCATCTGGAGCAATTCAGGAGTATTTTTTTAGTTTGATTATATAGAGGCCATCATCTCGGAATTATTCATTCCAGCTTTCAACTCTTGTTCTCCAAATCTTACCGGTGCATCATTCAAATATTCTCTAATCAGCTCCTGATCGATTCGTTCTCATGTATCTAAATCCCTCAAATATCTTCATTCATTCTTCATATTCTTCCAGGTGAATTGTGCTTTTCCTACTGTCATTTTCAATTCTTACGGTGGTTGTTCCAAGATTCTTCTTCCTTTGTTTATCATATCAATTTATTCGTTGTTTCAACCCTTCCGGTGGTTCGTTGAAGACCTTCCCAAGTTGCGCCATATCTATCTTAATCCTTTCTACGAGAATAAGTAGTATGCCAAATCCTTTGCTTGCCATCAATTTAATTGATGAAGGATAAGCATAATGTAATTCTTATTCTTGTTTCATCCAAAGTGATTAATTCCTTATTTCAGAGGCTCATCAAATTCTCGTTTTATATTGTATCATCTTTTCTTTTCTCGGAGTTCCAAGCTCTCTCAATTATATCGCCGCAAGCTCCATCTAAATCTTTGCAAGGCTTCACCTTGTGTTTTCAACTTCTCTTTCTTTTTTTATCATCCTTTTCATTAACGGAGTTCTTCATGGAGACTCTACATGGTGGTTCGTCAAGGATTCCTTTCATTGTTCAATTGTTCTTCAAGATTTCTCTCGAAGTTATGACCCGCCAAGCTATACTCTAAATTAAACATGGTGCTCAACACGTGTTCTGTATTGAGGAGTTCAAGCATTCTTCATCTTGCATTTCGAAGTGCAATTCTTTCTATTTTATCTTTTGAGGTGGTGTTATGCCATTGTTGATAATTTTTCCTTCATGTTTCATGATTCACAAGTTTACAAGAGTGACATATCTAAATCCATCATTTTCTCTTCGCTCAAGACTTCTCAACCAATCAATCTCTTCTTTGCAGTTATCTTGGGTTATATTTCACCTTAAGCCTTCCCTAAGGATTTTTGCTATTATAGTGCTTATAAATGACCCAAGTACTTCATTTATCCACCCGCTGAAATAAGCTTCTCGTCTTCTTGTTGATATCAATCCAATCTATTGTTTTCCATTAGTGGAAGAATTTCACCTCATAATTCTCGAATGTTTTCCATCAGCCCACTACAAGCTTTTTCGTTTCGTTGTTGCTTTTTACAAAAACTCCATCATAACCTTTTTGGAAGGGTGCTCTCCAAGCTCATTGGTGGCAGAAGCTGGCATTTTCTTCTACATTCTTTTATTCCAATGAGCTATCTTCTATTCTTTCTTCCGGAGGCATTGTGATGTTTCTCTCTTAGACCCATAATTTTGTTTTGTCAAGATCATGTTCCTTTCCGTGCTTATCCGTTAACCGGCATGTGGTGTTCTCCTTTCAAGTTATTTTTATCTGGCGATGAGCGAAGGGCACCAGTCGACCCAAGAGAGCTCGGGTTTGATGCAAGATCAGTTCTTGTGTACGGTCTGGTCGACAGAGGCCGGGCACACAGAGAAGGACTAGACAAAGATAGTCCGATTGGTAGCAAAGTGCATGTTTCTTGGACTGAATGTTTCAGCAGAGCCATCGGAGCTGCTGAGATCCCTCCCAACTTCAGGTTGGCGATGGGAGTGAGTAAGTTCACCGGTGAATCAAAGCTAGACACATGGTTAGAGGATTCCCGTGTGGCTTTGCAGATTGGTGGCGGCAATGATGATGTGGCCATGAAGCACCTCCCCCTGATGCTGGAGGGTTCAGCCAAAGCATGGTTGAATCAGTTGGCTCCTGGTAGTATCTTCAGTTGAGAAGAATTGGCCCGAGTGTTTGTCATTACATTTGAAGGAACTTGCAAACGACCTGCGGGGCTGACCGAATTACAACATTGTGTCCAGAAACCGAATGGAACTTTGAGAGATTACATCCAGAGATGGACCACTCTTCATCATACCATGGTGAATGTGTAAGAGCATCAGGCAGTTTCCACCTTCAAGGATGACATTCAGTACAGAGAGCATAACCTAATATTCGGTCGGATAGGAGACATGTCCCTAGCTTGGATGATGGAAATAGCCACTCGGTACGCTAACGGCGAGGAAGAAGACAGACTCCGTAGTGGCAAGAACAAACCAGTCGCCAAGGACACCGGAGGAGGGAATTCCAGTCGAAAGCATAAGAGCAAAGCCGAACTCGTAGGTCCTGGTGAGGCCGCAGTTTTGAACCAAGGGAAATTTAAAGGAAATCCTAAGGGGCCATGGATCCCCAAGAAAGTGAAAGATCAAGCGGGAAATGATGTGCTTGATTTGCCGTGCCACATGCACCCTAAGAAAGATGAAGAGGGTAACCTAATTTACCCCAAGCATACAACTCGAAAATGTCGACTCCTAATTCAGAGCTTCCGAGACGGTCAGCCCATTGAAAAGGAAATGGAATCTGAGAAGGACGAGGACAAGGAGGAATATGATGGTTACCCCAATGTCAATGCCACTTTAGTGATTTTTGATGACATCGAGAGCAAAAGTCGACTGAAAGTTATCAACAGAGAAGTAAACATGGTTGCTCTGGCAACGACGACATATCTGAAGTTGTCAAAAACTCACATTACATTTGACCAGTCCAATCACCCAGTGCATGTTGCCACCCCCGGGCGGCAAGCGTTGGTGGTCGACCCTGTCGTTGGGGGCACTCGACTGACCAAGGTCTTGATGGACGGTGGCAGTGGTTTGAACATTTTATACACTGAGACCCTTTGAGGGATGGGCATTCCGATGTCCAAGCTCAGTGAAAGAAACATGCGATTCCATGGAGTCATCATAGGGAAGAAAGCCGATTCACTCGGTCAGATCACTCTTGATGTGGTTTTCGGTGATTCAAAGAATTACTGCAATGAAAAGTTGACGTTTGAAGTTGTGGATTTTCACAGTGCCTACCACGCTATTTTGGGCATGCCTGCATATGCTCGTTTCATGGCTCGACCGTGTTACATGTACCTCAACTTGAAGATGCCTGGCCCCAGATGCGTGATCACAATCACTGGAAATTGGCAGAGAGTAGAAGAGTGCCTCTAAAAGAGCTTAAAGATTGCCGATTAATAGATGGCATTAGTAGAGATGCAAGAATACTAGACGAATGCAGATCCGAGTGATTTTAGTCATCCACTGAAACAAAGCCAGTTCACATTCACCCGACCGATCCCAATGCTGCTTCGACTCATATCTCAACAACACTCGATAGCAAATAGGACGAAGCGCTCATCCAGTTCCTCCGCAAGAACTGGGACATCTTCAAACCATCTGACATGCCGGGTGTACCCAGGGGACTGGCTGAGCAGCGTTTGCGAGTTGACCCAAAAGCAAAACCCGTTAAAGAGCATCTCCTTTGGTTCGTTGTGTAGAAGAGGAAGGAAATTGGGAGGAGCTGGCTCGGCTTCTGGTAGCTGAGTTCATACGCGGGATATACCACTCCGAGTGGCTCGCCAATGTTGTCATGGTCCCCAAGAAAGATGATTCACTTCGTATGTGTATCGATTTCAAACACATCAATCGGGCCTGCCTGAAAGATCATTTCCCTCTCCCCACATCAACCAAATTGTCAACTCGACTGCGGGATGAGAGCATTTGTACTTTTTGGACGCATATTTTGGGTACCATCAGATCCAACTGTTTTGGCCTTTTGGTCTCAAGAATGCTGGCACCACATTCATGCACATGATGCAGAAGTGCCTGCTCACTCAAATCGGTAGGAATGTGGAAGCATACATGGATGACATCATGGTCAAGTCACATAAAGTTTCCGACCTACTGACTAACCTCGTTGAAACCTTTGCCAACTTTAGAAGATATGATATCAAGCTCAACCCATCAAAGTGCACATTCGGAGTCCCAGGTGGAAAGTTACTTGGTTTTCTCGTTTCCGAATGAGGGATCGACACAAACCCGGAAAAGGTTGGAGCAATCCTCCTATTGAAACGCCCCGTGCGTGTGCACGACGTTCAGAAGCTTACTAGTTGTTTGGCTGCATTGAGCCGATTCATCTCTCGTCTCAGAGAAATGGCATTGCCTCTTTACCGACTGATGAAGAAGTCTCATAGATTCGAGTGGACTCCTGAAGCCGAAGTAGCGTTTGTAGAGCTCAAAGCCCTGCTTTCCACCCTGCCGGTGCTTCCTGCCCCAATCAGCAAAGATCCTCTACTACTGTACATTGCAACCACTGGACAAGTTGTCAGCACAGTGCTCACGGTCGAGCGATAAGAAGAAGGCAAAGCCGACAAAGTTCAGCATGCAGTGTATTAGATTTCTGAAGTCTTGACTCCGTCCAAGCAGAGATATCCACATTATCAAAATCTTGTCTATGGAATTAACTAGACCACAAAGAATGTGGCACACTACTTCTCAAACCACCCGGTTTCAGTCGTCAATGACGCTCCATTATCAGAAATTCTGAACAATTGGGATGCAACTGATCGAGTGGCAAAGTGGGTGATTGAACTCTTTCCGTTGGATATAAAGTTCGAGGTAAAGAAAGCAATCAAGTCCCAAGAATAGCAGATTTCCTCGCTGAGTGGATTGAACAACAGCAACCAATTAAGATTCACTCGGAACATTAGACTATGTTTTTTGATGGGTCCAAGATGTTGAGTGGCTCTGGTGCTGGAGTAGTCCTGGTATCCCCCAGAGGTGATAAGCTCAGCTACGTACTCGAAATTCATTTCGATTCTTCAAACAATAAAGCTGAGTATGAGGCACTTTGTATGGGTTGCGTATGGCCATCTCACTCGGCGTCCGTCGCCTGATGGTCTACGAAGACTCAGATTTGGTGGTCAATCAAGAGATGAAGGAATGGGATATCAGGAGTCCAGCAATGACTGGTTATTGCAATGCACTAAGAAAGCTAGAGAAGAAGTTTGTGGAGTTAGAGGTCCACCACATACCCCGACTCAAGAATCAAGCAGTAGATGACCTGGCGAAGATATGTTCCACTCAGAAACCCATCCACAGTAATGTGTTTTTTGAGCATCTCCATGCCCCAGTAGTTCAAGAAGATCCCTTCACAGAGGAGCCCCCGCAAACGATAAGTTCAACTAATCTGACTGAATTCGAAGTCCCAGTTGTAGTTGACTTGATCATGGAGGTTTTGGTGATCACCCCCGACTGGACGATGCCATATATCGCATACCTGCTCAGGCAGGAGCTCCTCGAGGATGAAGACGAGGCCCGCCATATCGTCCTTCGACCCAAAGCATTCACCGTGATAAGTGGACAGCTCTACACGGAAAGCTTTACCAGGGTCGCCCAACATTGTATTTCTCCAGAAGAAGGTCGAATGATTCTAAATGAGATCCACCCGGGGACCTGTGGCCACCATGAGTCCTCTCGGATCATCGTTGCCAAAGCATACCGAGCGGGGTTCTACTGGCCACGTGCAAATGAGATGGCTAAGGATATAGTCGACAAGTGTGCATGCTGCCACTTTTACTTAAACCTGTCTCACAAACCTGCATCTGCCCTGATGACTATTCCACTCATCTGGCCTTTTGCAGTCTGGGGATTGGACATGGTTGGACCTTTTAAGACCATAGAAGTGGTTTCACTCATTTGCTCATAGCAGTCGACAAATGCACCAAATGGATCGAACCCAAGCCTATCAACAACCTTGATTCAAGCACTGCCATCAGTTTCATCGGGGAGCTAATATTCAGATATGGAGTCCCTCACAACATTATCATAGATAACGGCTCCAACTTTGATTCTGATGAGTTCAGAGCGTTTTGTGCTTCCCAAGGCACTCGGGTCGATTACGCATCCATTGCGCACCCGCAGTCGAATGGGCAAACAGAAAGGGTGAACGGCTTGATCCTTCAAGGGCTGAAACCTTGACTGATGCATGATCTCAAGCATGCTGCTAGAGCTTGGCTGACTGAATTGCCGTCCTTCTTATGGGGACTGAGAACAACTCCCAATTGGTGACTGACCAAACTCCTTTCTTCATGGTATATGGTGCTGAAGCTGTGTTGCT
Organism: Triticum aestivum; assembly: GCF_018294505.1. Taxonomy (NCBI): domain Eukaryota; kingdom Viridiplantae; phylum Streptophyta; class Magnoliopsida; order Poales; family Poaceae; genus Triticum; species Triticum aestivum. Next base: position 306,170,925 of record NC_057803.1, on the reverse strand, counting down.
GAGTGACTTGCTGCACAACGCTCCCAGAGTGGAACTCTTCCCAAAATCAGAAGCTTAACAGGCACACCAAGATGCGGTTGATCCCCTTGAAGAAGAACGAGATATGGCTCTGATCCGGTCGACCATCTATCAACAAGACCTGCATCCATTATGTGCCTGTAATGTCAGAGGTCGAGCATTCCAAGAAGGAGACCATGTGCTCCGAGTGCATCACAATGGGGTGTATCACCTCTACAACGTAGCCAAGAAAGAATAAGAGCCACGCTCGTGGAATGCGGAGCTGCTCCTCCGTTTCTATACCTAAACACTCGGATCAACGAGTTGTAATAAGAATCCTTCAGTTTGCTTGCCAAAGACAAGGTTTTTGCGGTATCTCAATGATTGTTATCCCATAAACATACGTGCTCAAATCCCCAGTGGGTGGCTTAGCCGCGAATCCGATTCGCCTAAGTTTCAAAAACACTCTGAGTGAAGAGCAACCCTCTCACTCGGGGGCTTAGCTGCGATCTCGTACTCGCCTAAGTTTCAAAAACACACTTGAGTGAAGAGAAAACCTCTCACTTAGGGGCTTAGCCGCGAACCGGATTCACCTAAATTTCGAAAACACTCTGAGTGAAGAGCAGCCCTCTCACTCGGGGGCTTAGCTGCGATCCCGTACTCACCTAAGTTTCAAAAATACTCTGAGTGAAGAGCAACACTCTAACTCGAGGGCTTAGCTGTGATCCCGTACTCGCCTAAGTTTCAAAAACATTCCGAGTGAAGAGCAACCCTCTCACTTGGGGGCTTAGCTTTGATCCCGTACTCGCCTAAGTTTCAAAAACACACCGAGTGAAGAGCAACCCTCTCACTCGGGGACTTAGCTACTATCCCGTATTCGCTTAAGTTACAAAATACTCTGAGTGGAGAGCAATCCTCCCACTCGGGGGCTTAGCCGCGAACCCGATTCGCCTAAGTTTGAAAAACACATTGAGTGAAGAGAAACCCTCTCACTCGGGGCTTAGCTGCGATACCATACTCGCCTAAGTTTCAAAAACACTTCGAGTGAAGAGCAAGCCTCTCACTCGGGGACTTAGCGGTGACCCCGTACTCTCCTAAGTTACAAAATACTCCGTGTGGAGAGCAATCGTCCCACTCAGGGGCTTAGCCGCGAACCTGATTTGCCTAAGTTTCAAAATACTCCGGGTGGAGAGAAATCCTCCCACTCGGGGGCTTAGCTGCGATCCCTTACTCGCCTAAGTTACAAGTTACTCCGAGTGATGAGCGATCCTCCCACTTGAGGGCTTAGCCGCGAATCCGATTCACCTAAGTTACAAAAATACTCCGAGCTGCGTCATAAGTGCAACGTCCGCTCCATACCGATCTACAAGGATGACGAGGTGCAGGTCATGTGTAGCACCTAGTGCTCATATCCGCGGCCCACTTGTCGGAGCTATGTCACAAGTACAATGTCCACTCCATACCGATCCGCAAGGACGACGAGGTGCAAGTTACACGCGACACCTAGCGCTCATGTCTGCAGCCCTCTCGTTGGAGCCGCGCCACAAGTACAACGTCTATTCCGAGTGAAGAATCAAGTTTCACCCGGAGTTAAGAGAACTGAAAGTGGTAAAGACAAAACAACCATATTCAAAGAAAAACCAAGTTCGGATAAATCCAGCAAGGTTCAGAATAGCAAACAGAAGTACTCGAGCATCAGGCCCGAAAGAGTTTAACGGTTACAAAATCACTCGGCATTCCGAGGCAAATAAAAGTGAGGCATCAAGTTTGTTCACTCTGCAGGAGGAGGACTAGCTATCTCGATGAACTCGTCCTGGTTGATTCCATCAGCAATGCAAGTAGCAGCCTCGATGAAGGTCTCCATAAAGGACTGGAATTGAAGCTTCTTCATACTGGCGACCATGAGAGCCACCAGCTTCTCTTCTCTAACTTCTTTGCAATGAATGCGGACCAGAGACAGAGCCACGCCAACGCCGCACCGAGCAGAGGACTTCTTCCACGCCTGCACTCGACCAGGGATTTCATTGAGTCGAGTCATCAGAGACTCGAGGTCGTTTTGGAACGTCACTCTTGGCCAGAGTTCTGTGTCGATCCATGATAGCGCCACTTTCAGTCGTGCAAGATACTCCATAACGCAGGTGAGGCGAGATTCCAGTCGCAACATGTTCATCACAGCCTCATCCTTGACGGGGGAGTTAATGGGCTCCAAGCTCGTCTCAATCCACCCAGTCTCTTCCTCAAAATTTTGACATAATTCTGCACACAGTTCCTTCAAGCATGAGGAACATCTTCTTGGAGAGTCCTCCCAGATAAGCCTCCAGTTCGTCTCTCTTTTGAGTGAGATCTTCGACCTCGTCTGTCAGGGCCACCTTGTCCTTCTTTAGCTGCATGACTTCTTTGTTGGCTTCATCAATGGTAGTCTTCAGCTTGGCATTTTCCTATTCCAACTTGCCGACTGAAGCCAGCTTCTTGTCAGCAAGTTCAATTTTCTCTCGCGCCGTCTTCTGCGCTGCTGCAAGGTCGAGGTCCTTCTGCTCCAAAGCCTGCTTCATTTTGTCTAAAGAAATAGCATTATTCAGAGGATCTTGGAGTTGTCTGTTTTCACTACGCACATCTGTTCGAGTAGAGTCACTTGATTCAAAAGATGAAAGGAAAAGATGACAAGTCAAACAATCGACAAGTTATTACCTCCCATGGCAGCTGCTTCATCCTTAGCCTTCTGCAAGTTCTCCATGCCCAGCTCGAGGTCGAGATTGAGCTGGATCTGTTTCCTCTCCAATTCAGCAAACCGAACCCCGAGATCACAAGATTTCTACAATCAATGAATAAGACACGTCAGTCGACAGGAACAAAGATCAATTTCTTCCGAGCAATAAGATACAAGTTCGGGTCATTACAGCAAAAGAGTTCTAAGACTACTGCCGAATTAAACATTCAACAGTAGTCTCAGGGACTACACCCAGTGGGTTCACTTGGCGTGCCCCCACTAGTTTGACTTTCCACTCGACATGGTCCGTCTAGTCAGAGTAAAAAAACGGGCACACTTATTCTCAGACCACCCCCGACTGCCCATAGTCGACCGCGGTCTCGGGGACTACGCCCAGTGGGTGCACTCGACGTGCCCCCACTGGTCCGGATCCCACTCGGTACAACCTGTCTCGACCGAGTGGAAGAACTGTATAGAGACATTTGACAAAGACCCCCGCGAATCAAACATTCGACGGTGGTCTTAGGGACTACACCCAGTGGGTGCACTCTGCGTGCCCCCACTGATTCAAGGATACACTCGACGCGACCTAGTTGACTCAAGTGGAAGAACTATTCAGCAAAAGTAAAAGCACCCAATGGGTGAACGGATGCAAGCGCATAATCATGATAGATGCACATTAAAGGTTTCAAAACGCTCATCCACGGACATCATACGGATAATATAGCAGTAGTTTTCAAGTACCATATCCTAACAGAGCAAAAATCAAGCTGAAAGATCAGTCGAAAATGAACTCACCTGGACATTGGTTTGAAGAGCCGAGCTGGCATCGTAGGCAACCTTGCTAGCTTTGTGCGCTCACTAGGTCCTTTAGGACATGATGGGTAACAAAGAGCGGAGTTGGTGGAACAGTCGAAGCAGCCAGGGGATCTAAGGCATGGAGTTGCATGGACGGGGAAAGGACTTGGGTGGTCGACACCGAAGGATGATCAGTCGACACAGGATCGGCAAAACAAACAGAAGCCCGAATTGGATCTCTGGATTGTTGGATCACTGGTTTTGGCACTGATGTCGACTGAGGTACCTTGCTAGTAGGCACCCTCCTGCTCAAAGTCCCGCCCTTTCTTCCCATGGTCTTTTGAGGAACATCTTCATAGTCGTCTGGAAGATCAATGACATTTGGTGGTGCTGCAAAAGACTCGACCGCAAGAGTTCAGTCAACCGACAGTACAATTGACAAACTTAGGGCAAGATTGTAGAATTGTACCCACTTTGGAAGTGGCTGCATCTTCAGTCTCCTCATCATCTTGTTCCTTGTAAATGTCCATGGAGGTCCCGGAAGTAGCAGCGCTAAAAGTTTCAAAACTCACTCGGTCAAGCGAGAGAATGAGTCAACGGTAACATATAAGTTCTCAAACGACGCAAAAGCAAAGAGAGAAAGCAAAAAACTTACGCAGAAGTGACGGGAACATCCACCTTGATCTTGGGAAAGGTGTTCCGAGGCATTGAGGGGGCGGTCTTGGGCTGCTTGGCGGCCTTTTCAGACGTTTCCGCTGACGAAGTCCGAGTGCGTTTTTGCACTTGTGTGCTTGGAGGAGCTGCCTTGCCACGCCCGCCCGCAGGGTCTTGAGACTGTTTGGATCGAAGTTCTGAGCGAGGTGGTGAGTCGACTTCCTCACTGCTGTCTGACTCGTCACTCTCGTCTTCATTGTCATCGGGGGATTGCCAGTCGCCACTCACGTCTGTGCTCTACGTTCCCTCCTGGACTTACTCCCCGTCTTCATTGTCATAGAGCTACGTTCCCTCCTGGTGAGTTAAACAAGCATCAATCAGATTCAAGGATAGTTGCAAATCAGAATAAAAAGTCACTCGGCAACAAACGTCAGACCTTGTCCGGCTCATTTTCGGCGTCGAATGGTGCAACTCTTCTGGACCCCTGGGGTTGTCTTTGTTTCCAGTAATGCTCCGCAGCCACTATGCCACCATGTCCTTGGTGACTTCCTCTGGGTCGACCCGAGTGGTGTCCTAAGGGCCTGAGTACATCAACATCGGATGATAGCGACCTTGGAGAGGCTAGATGCATCGACTGAGAAACACCTCCAACAAATCCATGCCATTCACGCCATCACGGACGAATTGGACTACCCGGTCGACTAGCATGGACACATCTCCTTTCTCTGCTGGAGTCACGGTCAATGAAGAGGGTTGGAGGACTCGATCCATGGTGAAGGGGGGAAGACCAGTGGACTGACCAGGAGTCGGAACATCTTGGCAGTAGAACTAGGTCGACTGCCACCCTCTAACTGACTCGGGAAGAGTCATAGATTGAAAAGTACTCCTACCCCTCATCTGAATCCCTAGACACCCACACATTTGGATCACGTGCGTCTTTTTGTCAGCCGGATTTGCCTTCTTCACAGTTTAAGGACGACAAGTAAAGATGTGTTTGATTAAACCCCTATGTGGTCGACAGCCCAAGAATTTTTCACACATAGAGACATACGCAGCAAGACATGATGAAGTTGGGCACCAAAAAAGTTCAAGAAACCCAGGAAAAAGGATGCGGAGGCAGAGTGAAACTGCGATTGACATGGGTTGCAAGGAGGACGCACTCACCCCCCTGTGCCTGAAGCTCGGTCTCGTTCCCCGGCAACCTCCAAGACCCATGAGAAATCAAGCCTCCACTGGCTAGATCCTCAAAGTCTTCTTTCTGGATCGTGGATCGAATCCAGTCCCCCTGGATCCAACTAGGCGGCAAACCAGACCTCGACGATGACCCTCAACTCATCTTCTTGCCCTTCGCGATCGCCGCCGCATTCTTCGAGCGCTCTAGGGCTGCCATCTTGTCATTTCCCATGGTGGTGGAGTGCGCGCGGGCAAGTGGAGACAACGAAGATGTTGGAGAGCACGGTGGAGAAATAGAGGAGGAAGAGGACGGTTGGGATGCACTGTGCGTTGCATCGACCCGGGCGGTATTTATGAGATCACTTCTAAGTGGCTGACGACTGGGCCCGAGCGATCTTATCATATCCCAATGCAGACGCTCGCCTGATACGTGGCGAAAAAGGTGGTGGGGAGATCAAGGCGCCCCCATCTATCTACTTCGATTACTGCGGCGTGCTCCGTCTTGCGCGCTTCCCTGAAATTTCGAATCCCGTGAGATCTGGGAACGGCAGAGCAACCAATCACGCCGAAGATTTTGTACCATAAGTCACTCGAAGATTATCAACATAACTCACTTGACGACCTCTCAATTGATCAAGGCGACTGAAACAAAAATGAAGCCCCAGCATGACTACCTAATTCCGGTGAAATGCCTCTGAGGCGTGGAATCAAGTCGGAACCAACTTCAACTACCTTTTCACTCGGACCTCAATCCATTTGGGGGCTAATGACGACGCCATTAACTTAGGGTAAGGTCATAGGTCTGACCTAGACGCCGTACCCAAGGTCACTACCCTAGAGTCAAGAACATTCAAAGTACAACAAAGGATACCGACTGAAGTAACCTTGGAGTGCAACCCAATTGACCAATTATCTCACTCAGATACCCCAATTCCATTCGACCAAGAAGAAGTCACTCGACCATACAAGAAACCACTTGGGCAACAGTCAGGCGTTCACTCTGCAGTCTTTAAGATCATTTATAGCTCTTTATAGCTAGCGTTAACAGTAATGCCCTGTCTTAATGTACATTGAACCCTGTAACATGGGATGGCTGGGATCCTGGAGCACTCTATATAAGCCACCCCCTCCTCTGGCACAAGGGTTCGCATCTCCTGTAACTTTCACGCATAATCCAGTCGACCAAGCCTCCGGGCACCGAGACGTAGGGCTGTTACTTCCTTCGAGAAGTGCCTGAACTCGTAAAACCTTGCGTGCACAACCTCACCGTAGCTAGGATCTTGCCTCCTCCTACGTACCCCCTATTCTATTGTCAGACTTACTCCCATGACGGCCAGCCCGGCGACGAGCTCGACTTGGTCCTCGCCCGTTGCCACCTCCTTTGCCGGCTCGGATGTAGCTGCCACCGCCGCGACCCTCACCATCGCCGTGGCCCGCGCCGCTGCCTCGCCTCTAGGCGTCACGACCTGCGCCCGGGCATGTGTGCTTCGGCTGAGCCCACACTACTCCTCCGATGAGTATGTCTGCGTCGCCTCGACATCGATGCCATCACCCATTCCCACCTCCGCTTGCACTGCCCTTCTGGATCCCCATTGGCCCACCGCGATGCATGAGTTCGATGCCCTACAGCACAACCGCACGTGGCAGCTTGTTCCGCGCCCCCCCACGTGCCAACATCATCACTGGCAAGTGGGTGTTTTGCCACAAGACCCGCCCGGACAGTTCTCTTGAGCGATACAAGGCTCGGTGGGTGATTCATGGATTTCGGCAGCTCGCGAGCGTGGACTTCACCAACACCTTCGCCCCGGTTGTTAAACCTGGAATGATCCACACCGTGCTCTAGTTGGCGGTCTCCCGCACCTGGCTTGTGCACCAGTTGGATGTCTCCAACACCTTCTTGCACACCCATCTTGCCAAGCAGGTGTTCTGTGAGCAGCCCACTAGTTTCGTTGACCCCGAGCATCCGGACTTCATGTGCTTGCTCTCCCGTTTTCTTTACAGGTTGAAGCAGGCGCCTCAAGCTTGGTACCAGCGTATCGCAGCCTTCCTACAGTCTCTGGGATTTCAGTCCTGTCGCGGGAAACCATGACCACCTATGGGACCAAGGGTCCCTTGCTGGTTCTGCAGGGGGATGCCACGTTTCACAAAGAGTAGAAGAGCATGGGGCAGCACGACAGAGATCACACAAGCAATTTTAGCCAGGTTCGGGACGCCGTGAGTAGTAAAATCCTACTCCTGTTTGGTGGATTGATGGTGGAAAAATGGTGGTGGTCGTAGTGCGTTTCCCTGGCAGGGTCGCCTCGGGGTGAAACGGCTACGCGTGTATGAAATATGAGGCGGGGTGGATTTGCTAATCTTGTCTCCAACCCCTTTCTAAGGTTGCGTCGGACCTCCTTTTATAGTTAAAGGGGTCACCACAGTGCCAAATCAGTCATTATGAACTGGTAAGATAGCAAATGGTGCTATCATTCCTAATTCTGCATGCTGACAGAGCGCATTGAATGCGCCGCTTGACGTCACATCGTCGCCTGCCCGGCAAGCCTTGCCGGGAAGTTTTGCCAGCTTCGCGCCTGCTTCCTCCACATGTCGTAGGATGGGTGTGATCTATGGATACTCCTTGTAGAAAGAGGCCGCCATGTGGCAGATGGCTACCACTTAGTCACTCTCCGGCTGGACACCGCACTGGTTGACGATGTGCATCGTGGTGAAGTGGTTTAGTGAGGTGGTTGCATCTCCGTGAGCCCGGCAATCCCTGCCGGGAGGGGGGGGGGTCTTGGAGGTCTTCTTCTGGGGGTGACCACGTCCTTGCCGGGCTCGCCTACCCAGAAAGGGAGAATTTTCTCCTGGTGGTTTCTTACTTCCCTAGCTTGGCCCTGGTCCTCTTGATCTGCATATTGGCCTTCTGAGAATCTTGATTTCTTGTACTTTGGCCTGTCCTTGGTGCTATAACCTTGCTCTCGTGCCTGTGCACAGTCTAGGCAATAAACCCAGGGTTTGTTGCACTGACAGAAGCCCCTGGGCCTACCCCGAATGCACTGCTGAGCATCGTCCGGGTAGGTCCTAATAAGTGCACGGGCCGGGGTTTAGAGGAGGCTGGTCTCCTGGGGTCTTCTTTGCTTCATCATTAACCTTGAATCCTGGCCAGTTTCTAGTTTCCCCGCGCGTCATGTAAAGCCAATTGTGGTGGGGCCACTCTTGCAATGGCCCGTGGATGACTTTAACACACGTGGTGGAAACTGCCAATTTACTCTTCCCACCACGCCCTTATCCTCGGCCACGTATGAGGCATGCATCACGCGGGTCGGAAACAGAGGCGCGTGGTGCCGGAGAACATCAAGACGGGGGGGGGGGGCTTCACGTATTGGTGGAGGAGGGCGGCGGTCGCTTGTTGAGGGAGCGGCTCCCCTCCTCGGCCCGCCTATAAAGGGGAGGGCGAGGGGAGAGTGTAGTCATCCACTCTTGGATTTCTTCTCCTCTGACTTCTAGCTCCTGCTGGTTATGTCGAAGAGAAGGGCCTGGGGCCTGGCCCCGGGCTCCAGCTTGATGTTCGTGACATCGAATGCCTATGCTAATGCTTTGGGAGTGAGCCTGGTCCAAGCCTGGAGTAGACCCGGCGGACAAACCACCTATGGCGCGGGATATCAAGCTTTCCCATTGTGGGAAAGTGCTTGCTCCTTCTGCCATGGTTGGTTGCCCATCGGGTAGCGTGACATTCGGCCTTGTTCTGCGGCTACTTGTTGACCCGGCGACTGAGCCCTCGTCGTCTTTGATGCTCGCCTGGGAGACAGGGCTGGGGATCGCTGGTAATCCCAGCACTGACCCTTCCGGGGGCCTTGGGGCTGATGCTGACGAGAGGCGCGCCTTCCTGCCCACCTAGGAGGGGAGCAGTGCGCCCCGAGCCCGCTGGCTGTCTTGGTCGCTCACCGTCTTTTCGGGGAAGGTGATGGGCTGTAGTCTTGGTGCTTCTCAGGAGTAGCGGTGATGGAGGGAAAATGAGGGAAGACGTAGAAGGCGGGTGTCGTGGGGTCAGGTCGGAGTACGATGGTGTGGATGCCTTCGCCTCCGACCGGCGGCCTACCACCTTGTCTTTCCTCTCTTCCCCTCCCTCCCTAGCACCATCATCACCAGCCTCTTTGGGTGATAGCCGGGGAGGGATCTTCTCTTGGTGCCTTCGCCTCCCCTCTAGCAGTCTTCTGGCTGAGCTTTAGTGGATGACTCCGTCGGCGCCCAAGCCGGGCCTTCTTGCCGGTCCTGGAGGTGGTGACTAGGGGACCGCCGCTATGCTCTCCGTGCCCCTCCTTCACAGCCTCGCCACTCCCAATCTCGTCAGGCCGCGCCTTGCAGGTCGCGGCAGGATCAGGGTGGGCCACTACCTGGAAGCCTCTTTTGTAATCCCCTCTTCCCACCACAATACCTGGTGGAGGGAAAACGAAAAGAGGGAGATCATGGGGCACTTATCCTTTTTCAATCTTAAACCTGTATGCACTAGGCAAATATTAGTTCAAATAATGTAATCTCTCAAGTCCATGTCTGTGTTCTCCAAGGCTTGTACTTGTATTACCACCGTATTAATGAAAAATATGAACCTTGCCGGGAACTCGTGCATGTATATGGCCATGTAGAGGTGGAATGGGTCGGATTACGGGTTCCAGAAAACCCTTGAGGTTCGAACAAAGGGGTGCGCACGAAGATCTCTCTCTCCCTAGCTCACGCTCTCGCCACGATCTCAAAGCCTAGCTCGCCGAACCTGAGGAACTAGGGACACAAGACTTTATACTGGTTCTGGCCACCGTTGTGGTGTAATACCCTACTCCAGTGTGGTGTGTTGGATTGCCTTTTAGGGTGAGGATGAACAAGTACAAGGGATGAACAGCCACCTGAGGAGAGGTGTTCTTGAGCTCGGTGAGCTTGTATGGTGGCCTTGGTGGAATGGATCCAGTCCAAGATGAGATGCCTCCCTCCGGTGGTGGCTAGTCCTCTATATAGGAGCCCGGGTCCTCTCCCCAAATATTAGGCGGGAAGGGATCACACAACGACCAATTTGAAGGGGGACAACTAGTACAAGTTATCCTGACAAAAGGTGTTGTTCGCCTACCAAGGACTATGGTGGTGACGCCGTCGTGGGCTCCACAATGACCTCCGTCCTGCCGTCCTGCTGGTCTTGGTCTCGTTGCACCAATATGGAAACCTTTCCCGGATGCCTCGGGACTCCTCACCTGCGCTTGCCCCTCTATCACCAAAGAGGCCACGAGTACTCTGCGCCCGCCTGGCCTTGGTCATCATGGCTCACGTCACACACTCCTCATGAGGTACCCCTTGCATAGATATCTCCGCTCCTTGGGATCCAGCCTAGGGTGGCCGCCCCGGAGGAGGTCTTGGTGTCGTCAGCCTCGCGAGGTTTGGCCCCTCGCGAGGGTCTTGAGTGGTTGTTGATGAAGATGGGCCGTACCAGGCAGCTGATGGAGCCACGCCTTGGGCCGCAGGCAGGCAAGTCTGGGTACCCCTGTTCCCAAGACGCCGACAGTAGCCCCCGGGCCCAAAGCGCGCTCGTACTTGGCTTCGCGGCTGTAACACCCACGATGCGGCTAAATCTCCCATGTATCGGAGCACGATTTAGAGGCATAACCGCATAGTAGGCATGTCGCAAGAGGGGTAATCTTTACACATCCCATGTACTGAATAAGAAAGGGATAAAGAGTAGGCTCACAATCGCCACTTCAAACAATACATAAATATAACATTACATCATCCAGAATACAATCAAGGTCTGACTATGGAACCAAATAAAGAAAGACAACACCTAATGCAATAGATCCTCGATCGCCCCGACTGGGCTCCACTACTGATCAACTGGAACGAAACAACACAACGAACATGATCTTCATCGAGCTCCCACTCGAGCTGGCTTGTGTCACATGCATGGTATCAACGACACCTACAAGTTGGTTTTGGAAGTAATCTGTGAGTCATGGGGACACAACAATCTCACACCCTCGCGATCAAGACTATTTAAGCTTAAAGGTAGGACAGGGTAGTGAGGTGGAGCTGCAGCAAGCACTAGCATATATAGTGGCTAACTTACGCAAATGAGAGCGAGAAGAGAAGCAATGCATGGTCGTGGACTAGAAGTGATCAAGAAGTGATCCTGAAACTACTCGTTCAAGCATAACACAAGAACCGTGTTCAATTCCCGGACTCTGTTGGAAAGAGACCATCACGGCTACACACGCGGTTGATGCATCTTAATTAAGTTAAGTATCGAGTTTTCTACAACCGAACATTAACAAATTCCCATCTTCCCATAACCGCGGGCATGGCTTTCGAAAGTTCAAAACCCTACAGGGCTGTCCCAACTTAGCCTATCACAAGCTCTCACTGTTACAAGACTTTTCAACAATGGTAAAACAAGACCAGCAAGACCACCCGCTGTGCCGACAAATCCCGATAGGAGCTGCACATATCTCGTTCTCAGGGCACACCGGATAAGCTAAGCGTACAGGAGCCGACGTAACCCAAGTTGCCAAGGGAAGGCCCTGCATGGTGCACTGGCCCGGGGGTTTAAATAAAGATGACCCTTGAGTCTGCAGAACCCAAGGGAAAAAGGCTTAGGTGGCAAATGGTAAAACAAAGGTTTGGCCTTGCTAGAGGAGTTTTATTCAAGGCGAACTATCAAGGGGTTCCCATTATAACCCAACCGCGTAAGGGACGCAAAAATCGAGGAACATAACACCGGTATGACGGAAACTAGGGTGGCAAGAGTGGAACAAAACACCAGGCATAAGGCCGAGCCTTCCACCCTTTACCAAGTATAAAGATGCATTGATTAAATAAGAGATATTGTGATATCCCAAACAAAATCCATGTTCCAGCATGGAACAAACTCCATCTTCACCTAGAACTAGCAACGCTATAAGAGGGGCTGAGCAAAGCGGTAACATAGCCAAACAACGGTTTGCTAGGAAAGGTGGGTTAGAGGCTTGACATGGCAATATGGGAGGCATGATATAGCAAGTGGTAGGTATCGCGGAATAGCAAAAGAACGAGCAACTAACAAGCAAAGATAGAAGTGATTTCGAGGATATGCTCATCTTTCCTGAGATCCCGCAAGGAAGAAGAACGAGTTCATGAAGAAGACAAACAGACATTGTCGAACGGATCCTCACAAACGCGACGTTATCGGAACTAACCCGAAGAAGCAACACTAGAAAGAAGCAAACAACATAGTAAAACACCATCACATAATCATGGCATGATGCACAATCAAGTATGATGCATGTCCAGTTTAATGAAGCATGGCATGGGAAAGTGCACAAGCAATCCTACAAATTAAGTGGAGCTGAATATGCAATGAGTTGCATATTGACAAAACACCACAACAAGTTATTTAGTTCGATCTCGTTTATGTACTCAACAATATTAAATGTTGGTTAGCATGGCAAGGGGCGAAGCACAATAAACTACCTATCTAGGCATGTTTAAATGAGGCCGGAACAACAAGCAACAAGTCCGAAGAAAAATCTCATGAGCATATATTAGATTTGGTACTGTTCTTCCCTAAAGCATATTTTAGAGTTGTTAAACATGCAAAGCAATGTCACCATGTTAAACTAGGCATTATTCCACCCCATTTACATATAAAGATTATTTAAAACCGAGCTATGGTTATTTAGTTATAAAATAAAGCATTTTAGCATGGCATTAGGTAAATTATAAACAAACATTATTTTAAACATTTTTAACATGGATGAAAGTTGCAAATTATTAATCTACACAAAATTCTACGCAAGTTTCATATATAATTTATTTTAAACTGATGCACGGTTATTTAGTTATTAAATGCATGAACAGGAAGGTGTTTTGTGTAAAACTGTGGTCTCCGGATTAATAGGCAAAATTGCATCTCTGAAAAAAATACTACACTGGCCTGAAATTGTCTGGCCCAACATGAGAAAAAAAAGGTGGGGCGCTGGGGTGGCTCACTTTGGGCTGAGGCCCAGTTGGGAAGAGGCTTGGGCAGGCCGGCTGCTGGGCCTTGAGGAGGGTCGCGGTCCACATGCGGTCAACGGGCATAGGAGGTTTGCGAGGGACTCGCTCGCCCTCCTCTCGTACAGGAAGAAGCGGCGGCGGTCTCAGGGAACAGAAGCAGGGAGGTCATAGGTGGACGCCGGCAGGCACGGGAAGCGGCGGGTCGGCGTGGTTTACCGGGAAGACGGCAGCGGGCGGCGGACTTGACGGATCCAGGTGGAGGCGATGCTCGATGGCAAAGGCTAGAGGCCGAAGCAGGGGAGGCCGTGATGCAGAGGATGCGACGGGCCGAGCAGGGGTTGACAGCGTGGCGGCACGTCGGCGAGGCCAGGACGAGGCAAGCGGCAGTCACGGTGGCGCTGAGGATTCCGGCGGTGAGGAACTTGAGGCAGCAGCGGGACTTGAGAAGCTCGGCGAGGGGATCAGCCATGGCGTGGAGCTCCTGGTTCCTGCGGGGTAGAGAGAAAAGCTGAGAGAAAGAGAGAGATGCAGGGATGGGAAGAGAAGAAAGGGAGGAGAGGCGACGAGGCCTGCTGGGAGTGGTTGTTGGCGGCGAGCTTCGTCGGGGTAGCGGGGTTGCGAGGAGGTCGGAGGTGACAAGGGCGTGGACGAAGGAGCTCGGTCTGCAGGATAGGGCTCATCTCCTTGCGCGGGCACATGAGGCAGGGCCTCTGGAAGCAACTTGGTGGGATCGAGGGGAGGAGTGGAGTGCTCCGACTGGATGGATTGATGGGACAAAGAAATTGGGGATGGATCCCGAGAGATTTCGAGTGGGTGGCGGCGGCGGACACGGGATGGATGGGATAGATCCCTAGGTTTTAGGGTTGCCCACTATTTATATTGCAAATGGATTTAGGGTAGAGGCTATCACGTCCCTACGATCGCAATCGGACGGTCGCGAATAAAATAGTTAGGGAGTCCAAATAAGAAAACAGTGATGTTTTGTAGATGTTTGGGGATGATCCGGACCCAACGGTGACGACTGTCCGGGTTGTGTTCGGGACAACTTTCGGACACGCACTCGAGGGTGGTTGATGGACTATGTAAGGAGGGGTTAGGTGGGTCTAGTGGGTTGTAGGTGGGTTGCGGAGAGTCCTCGGGCTGAGCGGAGAGAAAAGAGAGAAAGACCCGGCGACTGTTTCGGAGACCTAAATGTCCGACGATTTGACCGACTATATTGTCGCTATAGTTATCCGTTGGGGCATCAAACGACCTCCGAATGCGACGAAACTTGGCAGGCGGCCTACCGACAACAAAACGACACAGCACGCCAACTTTTAACCCATTCTGAGAACATTTTGCAGCCACTTATAAAAATAATATTTTGGACATGCCGCGGGCGCGTGCAAAGGTGTCTGGACTCAGAACGGACAATGGAAGGAACGGGGAGGCCGGGACGGATGCAAGTTTTGAAAACATACAGATGCAATGCGGATGATGACATGGCAAGATGCAATGTGCAAGCGAATGACAAGGCAACAACATCGAATAACTAGAAGACACCTGGCGCATCGGTCTCGGGGCGACACAGCGGCGAAGCCAAGGGTCAAGTGCGGAGTGCCGCGGGCCCCAATAGCCTGCGACCTTGATTGATGCGTGGAGATTGACCGGTCGTGGGTGTCTTCGCTTCCCCATGCTGCCTTGACAACTGCTTGACTTGACATGTCCCTATTGCATGCAGAAAAAGGTCATCATTACCTTAGATCGTGGAGGCCGGCGGTTGGCCTCCCCTCAGCTATAAATGAGGAGGGGGCGAAGCCCTCGTCACCCATCTCTTCCTCCGCTCCTCCTGCTTCTTCTTCTTCCTTGCCGCGACACCCATGGCACTAGTGAAGAGGTTCTCGGCCGCCGAGAAGGGGAAAGCTCGCCAGGAGGGGCCCGGCTCACCACCGCCCAAGAGTTGGCGCGGTCGCCCGTGCAAGCATGCCGGAACCCCCGCTGCGGTCCCTCGTGGGCGTGGGCAAACTCCCTCAGGGTCCGGCGCTATCCTTGGTGGCCGTGACGGTGCTTCTTCGTGCGGCAGGAGCCGCTTAGGTCGGGGCAGACCCATCAATGAGGAGAGGCGCACCATGGTCGCCCGGCCTCCCCAGCCGCGCTTCCACTCGGTGGAGGTGCTGCCGGAGTTTGTCGTGTGGTCGGAGAACCCAACCGGCACTTGGCTGCAACTTCCGTGCTCCTTTGCCGACGAACTGCCGGCCCCAGGTCCCGGCAGCCCCTGCCTGTAGGCGGACGGCTGGTGCAGCAAGGCTTCGTGGGTTGCGGTGGAGATCTTTGTTGTGGGCGAGGTAGCCCTGGCCCGTGGCTGGCAGACATTTGCCCGCCCGCGTGGCCTGGGAAGGCGTGCACCCCCCATTTCAAGTTTGACGGGGCAGCGACCCTCTTCGTGAGGGTGTTCAGGGAAGATAGCCACCGTGCCGGATGCTGACCTGAGGACGACGATGATGGCGAGGTGCTCGGTCTTGGCGATGGCTGTGGCGAGCACAAGGGTGAACTCGCCCTCGGTGGCGGCCACGGTTTGCCTAGCTATGGCAGCTCCTCCTCCAGTGAGAGCTCTTGCGGCGGCGGCTATGACTAGCCGCCACGCCGTCGGGCACGCTTCGAGGACGTTGGCGGGTCGTCCCGTCGTCGCGCCCCGGGGAAGCGCGAGGAGGGCTCCTTCTAAATTCAGGGGCCGATCCTCGTGAGTAGTCGAGTCGCAGGAGCCGCTTTTGCTTTTCCTCTCCTTCCCTTTCCTCCTGCATTGTGAGAAACGAGTATGGAGCCCCGCGGGGGCGTGTAATGAACCATGGTGCTTAGGTTGCTTTTGTGGTATGTTTATTGCTTCCGGGTTGTGTCGTGAGATCTATGCCTTATACATGTGTAGAGGCGTAACTTAGCTCGATGCATCTAGGGTAGCTTTGACCTCATGAGGGCGCGCATCTCTGGGCACCTGGTGGGGCTTCCCCACTGTTGATTCGGGTGACATCGCGAAACTGCAAAAATTCATTAAGAAATCATTAACCCTTCTTGCGGGAGGCCTTAGGTATGGGCTGGTTATGGCCAAACGCACCGCGTCACGGGACACATGGGGCACAGACTAAAAGGGGATGCGCCGATCATAAGCTCAGACGAGAACGCCTCACTGAGACCAGGGGAGTGCGCACGCGCATACTACCTGTCCAGCCCCCCTCGCGGGGCGTGCGAGGAAGAGCGTCGGGCAACTATCGCCCTCCCTGGTGAAAAACAAAGAATCGAGGTAAGAATCAGAAAGAAGAGGGGTTCAACCAAACCATCGAGAGATGGCAGAACTGCAAAATTCACTAAAGTAAAAGGGGCAAGCCAACTACAGACAGCAAAGGAATAGCCACATCCGGCACCTAGTCTAGTCTGCTCACCAGCGTGGAGCTAAGTGCTGCCACTAGGATGTGGGAGGGAGCCCCGAGGCCCGAGGGAAGCACTTCGGAGACTCGGGGGCGTGTATAGCCCAACTCATTATTACGTGAGAGTGTCGCGAGCAGAGATCTTCACAGGCACTAGGCCTTGCTTCACGGGTAGAACTTCCGGAGGTGCTGGATGTTCCAGGCGTTCTGGATGGGGATCTTGTCCCGCGTCTCCCGGCATGCGGCGCCTGGCCTGGAGACACGGGAAATCCTAAACGGGCCCACCCACATGGGTGAGAGCTTATGCAGACCTTCCCTAAAGAGCACCTACCTCAGGACGAGATCGCCCACCTCAAGCATCCTGGAGCGGATGCTGCGACAATGGTACCGTCGCAATGCCTGCTGGTATCTTTTTGCTCGGAGCGAGGCTTCACGGCGGCGTTCCTCCGCCTACACAAGGTCCATCCCTGCATGGTGTCTTGTTGCGTCTTATCAAACGCCAGGACCCGCGCAGAGCGATGCCTGACCTCGTGAGGGAGAACCGCTTCTGCTCGGTAGACTAGGAAGAACGGGGTCTCGCCTCTTGGCTTGGTGGGGGTGGTGCGGATGGACCAGAGCACAGAATCGAGCTCGTCGTGCCAGCCCCTGCCGCAGGCTTCGAGCTTCTTCTTGAAGGTCCGAGTCTTGAGGCCTCCCAAGACCTCAGCGTTGGCACGCTTAGCTTGGCCATTGGTCCTGGGGTGTGCCACCGACGCGTAGCAAATCTGTGTGCCAAGGTTAGCACAGTAAGTCTTGAAGAGATTGCTAGTGAACTGCGAGCCATTGTCGCTGACGATGCGGTTAGGGACCCCGAACCAGCTCCCGAGGCCCTTGATGAACTTAACTGCTGACCCGGCTGGGATGGTGTGGATGGCTTCAACCTCTGCCCATTTGGTGAACTTGTAGATGGTGACGTTGAGGTACCGGTAGCCCCCGGGCGCTCGTCGGAACGGACCAAGGATATCCATCCCCCAGACCATGAAAGGCCACGAAAGTGGGATAGTCTGGAGGCCCTGGGCAGGCTGGTGGATTTGCTTGGCATGGAATTGGCAAGCCTCGCAGGACCTCACCAACTCAGCCGCGTCATTGAGTGCCGTGGGCCAGTAGAACCCACTAAGGACCGCCTTGCCGACCAGGGTGCGTGACGACAAGTGGTGCCCGCAGTCTCCGCCGTGTATGTTGGCTAGCAGCTCGTTCCTCTGCTCCCTGGAGATGCATCTCAAGGAAACATCATTTGGTTACTTTCTGTATAACTCATTGTCGGCATCATGGGAACGGGGGTATATCACACACTAGTCCAGAATCTTGCAGCAGCAACCCGTATAGCAGAGTTGATTCAGCCATCCCGTTCAAAGGCTTGTAGATGTTTGATGCAAATTCGAGCATTGCTTCGGGCGGCGGGGGAACAAAACGTAGTCGTTTTTCAGTCGCGCAATAGGATGCACAGCAGGTCTGTGGTGGCGGACACAGTCTAGTCGACTCACAGCCCAAGACTGCCTCCGTGGCGTGAGGGTCGTTGGCACCGCTAAGAGCATTACCTGTCGGTTTCCTACGAACGGGGGTACCTAGACTTGCCTGCCTATGGCCCAGGGCGTGGCTCATCCAGTGGCCTGGTACGACCCATCTTCATCAACAAACACTCAAGACCCTCGCGAGGGGTCAAGCCTCACGAGGCGGACAACACAACACCTCCTGAGGGACAGCCTCACTAGGCTGGCTTGCGAGGACAGAGAGATCAAGGCGAGGGGCACCTCGTGAGGTTTCCGTGAACTGAGCCGTGACGACCAAGGCCAGGCGGGCGCCAGCGGGCGCAGAGTACCAGTTGCCTCTTTGGTGCTAAAGAGGTAGGTGCAGACGAGGAGTCCCAAGGCATCAGGCAAAGGTTTCCATATCGGCGCAATAAGACCAAGACCAGCAGGACGGAGGTCATCATGGAGCCGACAACGGCGTCACAACCAGAGTGTGACGCCCCGAGACCATTGTGTCAGGTGTCTTCCTGTTATTCGCTGTTGTTGCCATGTCATTTGCTTGCGTGTTGCATCTTATCATGTCATCATGTGCATTGCATCATCATGTTTTGAAAACTTGCATGTGTCCCGGCCTCCTCATTCTGTCCGTTGTCCGTTCTGAGCCCAACCACACTTGCACGCGCCCACGGCATGTCCGAAATAGTATTTTATAAGTGGCCTAAAAATGTTCTCGGAATGGGTTTAAAGTTGGCGTGTGGTCTTATTATAGCGTAGATAGACCGCCTGTCAAGTTTCATCGCATTCGGAGTTCGTTTGACGCCCCAACGAATAACTATAGCGGCAATATAGTCGGTCTAACGTCGGACGTTTTCGGTCTTTGGAAACAGTCACTGGGCCTCCCTCTCTTCTATTCTCTCAGCTCGAGACCGTCTACACAGATCACTACCTACCGCCAGGCCTAGCTGAAGCTCTCTCGTCAGCCCGCGGACCTCCTCGCGCGCGCGTCCGAAAGCTGTCCCGGACCCGACCCGGGCAGTCGTCACCGTTGGATCCAGAACATCCCCAAACATCTATGAAACATCATCATTTCCTTATTTGGAATCCCTACCTATTTTATTCTCGTCCATTGGATTTCGATCCGATGATCCAAATCCCTCTCGTTTAATCCTTTTGCTATATATATCAGAAAAAACCCTAAAAACTAGGTCGCTTGTCCCCCTCAGCCGCCACCCACTCCAAATTCCCCTCGGGATCCATCCCCTCTGTAGCCGCCGCATCTTCCTCGTATCTGCACCGATCCAACCAGCAAACCCCACCTCTCCCTCTCAGATCGACCCTGCGCTCGATCCGGATTGGGTCGAGGCGTTTCCTCCTCCCTCGTCTCAGCAGGTGCCCGAGGCCTACCCTGCCTCACCTCGCGCCTCCCTGTTGCTGCCCGACCTCGTCGGCCGTTCGATCGAAGCCGCCGCCCAGGAGAAAACGCCGCCGACCTGCTACCTCGCCGCACCAAACGCCGCTCGCCTCAGACCAGTTTCCCCTCCGCCAAGTCCAGCACCGTGTCTGCTGCATTACTGGCCGAGCTGGCCCTCCTCTGTTTTGCCCTGGATGCCCGAACCGGCTGGATTCGCCGTCTTCTACAGCTGCTGCTCTTCTGCCTGGACCGCTGGTGGCCGGCACCGCTACCAGGCCCCTGCCTCTCCTCTTTCCTTCCCTGTGCGACTCCCTCTCCCTCACCCTCTCTCTCTCTCTCCCGCAGGTACCCAACCTCCGCCATGGCGCAGCCCCGTCCACCTCCTGACGCTGGCCATGTGAGGCCCATCACTTCACCCGTCGCCGGATCCGGGGATCCCGCGCCCGGATCCCTCCATCCCCGACGAGCTCCGCCTTCCTCCATCGCCGGAGCTCCGCCGGATTCCTCGCCGTTGACCCCCGCACTCTGCTTCGATCGCCTGGGTCAGCGCCCAGTCTCTGCTTCGCTCGCGTTGAGCAAGCCACTTCAGGAAGCCACTTCAGCAACAGGCCGCAACCGCCGCATGTATCAGGCCCAGAGGCCTCCCCTCCAACTCATGGGAAAAGCCCATGGTGAGGCCACCCTGAGCCCCTTTTTCCATTGTTGGGCCTGCAAGATTCGGCCCAACTCTATATTTTTTTCTGCCTGAATGTTTTTCCTATTTTCCTGTGAACGCCAATTTATAGAAAAACCCTTGCACTTCATTCATTTAATAACTCACAAATGGTGCATCGGTTTAAAATAAGTTATATATGAAATGTGATTAGATTTCTGTCTAGTTTCATAATATGTCAATTTCATCCATGTTTAAAATGCTTAAAATGATGTTTGTTTAAATTTTCTTAATAACTTGCTAAATTGATTTAATTCATAACTAATTAACCGTAGCTCGGTTTTTAAACAAACCTTATATGTAAATGGGGTAGAAAAATGCCTAGTTTAACATGGTGCATCACTTTGCATGTTTAACAACTCTAAAATATGGTTTAGGGCAGAACAGGACCAAACCTAATATATGCACATGAGGAGTTTCCAGATTTGTTGTTTGTTGTTCCGGCCTCACTTAAACTTGCCTAGATAGGTAGTTTTCTTTTGCTTCATCTCTTGCCATGTTAACCAACATTTAATATTGTTGAGGACCTAACCGAGAGTGAACTAAATAACTTGAATCTGGTTCTTCGTCAATATGCAACGGAGTTTCATGTTGAGCTCCACTTAATTTGTAGGATTGTTTGTGTATTTTGCCATGCCATGCTTATGTGATGGTTGTTCACTTTGTTGTGTGCTTCTTTCCGGTGTTGCTTCTTCAGGTTGGTTCCGATAATGTCACGTTTGTGAGGACCCGTTCGACTACGTCTGTTTGTCTTCTTCATGGACTCGTTCTTCTTCCTTGCGGGATTTCAGGCAAGATGACCGTTCCCTCGAAATCACTTCTATCTTTGCTTGCTAGTTGCTCGCTCTTTTGCTATGCCTATGCTGCGATACCTACCACTTGCTTATCATGCCTCCCATATTGTTAAGCCAAGCCTCTAACCCACCTTGTCCTAGCAAACCGTTGTTTGGCTATGTTACCGCTTTGCTCAGCCCCTCTTATAGCATTGTTAGTGGTAGGTGATGATTGGAGCTTGTTCCATGTTTGGAACATGGATATTTTTGTTGGGATATCACAATATCTCTTATTTAATTAATGCGTCTATATACTTGGTAAAGGGTGGAAGGCTCGGCCTTATGCCTGGTGTTTTGTTCCACTCTTGCCGCCCTAGTTTCCGTCATATCGGTGTTATCTTCCCGGATTTTGCGTTCCTTACGCGGTTGGGTTATAATGGGAACCCCTTGACAGTTCGCCTTGAATAAAACTCCTCCAACAAGGCCCAACATTTCTTTTACCATTTGCCACCTAGCCTTTTGTTTCCCTTGGGTCGGCCAGCCCGAGGGTCATCTTTATTTTAACCCCCCGGGCCAGTGCTCCTCTGAGTGTTGGTCCGAAGTGGGCAGCCTACGGGGCCACCTCGGGGAAACTCGAGGGCTGGTTTTACTCGTAGCTTGACCTATCCGGTGTGTCCTAAGAACGAGATATGTGCAGCTCCTGTCGGGATTTGTCGGCACATCTGGGTGGCTTTGCTGGTCTTGTTTTACCATTGTCGAAATGTCTTCTAACCGGGATTCCGAGTCTGATCAGGTCTTCCCACTAGAAGGAGTATCCTTCGTTGACCGTGAGAGCTTGTGATGGGCTAAGTTGGGACACCCCTGCAGGGTTTTGAACTTTCGAAAGCCGTGCCCGCGGTTATGGGCAGATGGGAATTTGTTAATGTCCGGTTGTAGAAAACCTGAAGTTGATATTAAATTAAAATTCATCAACCGCGTGTGTAACCATGATGGTCTCTTCTCGGCGGAGTTCGGGAAGTGAACACGGTGTTGGAGTTATGCTTGACGTAGGTTGTTCTAGGATCACTTCTTGATCATAGTTTCTCGACCGTGCTTTTGCCTTCTCTTCTTGCTCTCATTTGCGTATATGTTAGCCACCAAATATGCTAGTCGCTTGCTGCAGCTCCACCTCATACCTTTTACCCTACCTATAAGCTTAAATAGTCTTGATCGCGAGTGTGTGAGATTGCTAAGTCCCCGTGACTCACAGATACTTCCAAACCATTTTCAGGTGCCGATGTTACTGTGAAGGTGACGCAACCAAGCTCAAGGAGGAGCTCGATGAAGATCTTGTCCGTTGTGTTGCTTCGTTCTAGTTGATCAGTAGTGGAGCCCAGTTGGGGTCGATCGGGGATCTGTGTAGCATTTGGGGTAGTCTTCTTTTATTTTGGTTCCGTAGTTGGACCTTGATTGTATCTGGTTGATGTAATGCTTTATTCATGTAATTGTGTGAAGTGGCGATTGTAAGCCAACTATGTATCTTTTTCCCTTATGTATTACATGGGTTGTGTGAAGATTACCTCACTTGCGACATTGCTTTCAATGCGGTTATGCCTCTAAGTCGTGCTTTGACATGTGGGAGATATAGCCGCATCGAGGGCGTTACAAGTTGGTAATCAGAGCCTTCCCCGACCTTAGGAGACCCCTGCTTGATCGAATCGTTGGAGTTGTTGAGTCTAGAAAAATGTTTTGAGTCATTTAGCATTATATATATCGGAGAGTTAGGACTTCTTTTTACTCCTCAGTCACGTCGTCGCTCTGGTGAGGCATCTTGACGTAGAGTTTTGACTCTTATCTTCTCAGATTTCACTAAAAAATTTTAAGATCACGCGTGTATCTTGGAATCGTTCCGATGGTTTTGTGACGAGAACATTGTTCTTGGTGCCTCCTGACATTTAGGGGTTGTGGCAGTGTCCCGGGGAGTTGAGCTCCGAGGTGTTGTCGTCACAATTTTATCGTTGCAGTTCTGGAATACCTGAGATTAGTTTCGCCGACATCGAAAATCTCTTTTATGCAGTTGTTGGTGAGATAACCTCGACGCCACCCAGTACTGGGGCGCGAGTTCAGGAGTATTGCCATAACTCGTATAACGGATGCTTTTCAAAGGTTGAGGTAAACGATTTCCGAAGGTTTCTTGGTTATGTGTTGAAGGATGGATATAGCTGGATGTAGGATTTGCTAGTTTTGGGTGAGATATTTTGCTTCCCTTGTATCCCCAACACCTGATTGCATAACCGGAAAGTTTCGGTAGTTTATAAGTGGGAATTCAAGTAGCTCTTAGGATATCTTTCCGACAGATGTATGATATGAAATTGGGGTTCTACGTCAAGTGGTCCGCCTATCCACGGTTGGTTTTACAGTGGTCTCGTTGTGTCTTAAAGAGTCCTTGGCTATGCTGACTCGGGGACGCTTCGTATGTCATGTGCACTGCCTTGTACATGATGGTGCTGTACGATCGAGCCCGTGTAGGCCCCACCACGAAAACTTCAGACGAAATCTCTATCATATGTTTGTTCCGGCTTATTCTGTAAGCCAATCCTTTGTTTTTGTTTTGAGTTGTGGTATTCGAGTTGCTTCAATGTCAAGTGTTGATTCCATACCTTTTCTAAGCGGTGTTCTCATATTTTTACGTGAATACCAATCCTTCTTGATTGTCGAGTTTGCCATCTCAATTTCTTCTGAACCGGTGTGTCTCTATTCAAGTGGATCCGATCATTTTCAACATCCACAAGATCAACTCAAATTTTTCGTCAACGGTGTTTGTTTCATCCGTCTCCAAGTTGTCTTTGTTTTCCCACCCTCCCACCCTTTTTCTTCAAGGACTCAGATTTCTTATTGAAGTATCCTTTTATTGATGGGAAGCCTCTCCATTCCTTTTCCGTCAATATTCTTACCCGGTGGTTCTCATGAAGATGTTCTACTAGTTCGTCACTTTTCATTCTTTTTCTTCTTCGGTGGGTTCAAGTCAAGCTTTGTTGATCATAACCTTTCCTCCACTACTAGAAAAAGGGCTATAGATGGGATTGACACTAATGGCGCACCAGACAAGCGGTGTGCCATTAGTATATACTAATGGCGCACCACCTTCTGATACGCCATTAGAGCTGAAACTACTAAGGGCGCACCTGGCCCAGGTTGCGCCATTAGTATCAAATTTTTTTTGAACTAGTGCGCCTGTCCAAACATACTAATGGCGCATCCAGACACAGTGCTCCATTACTAGTTGTAACTAGTAATGGCGCACCTGTCAGAAAGTGCGCCACTAATGTTGTTTTTTTATTATATTTTTTACTCCTTTTTTTGCAAAACTACTAATGGCGCACTGTCCGACCGTGCGCCATTACTAGTTTAAACTAGTAATGGCGCACTGTGGAACAGTGCGCCATTAGTATGTTTTTTTTGCAAAACTACTAATGGCGCACCACTAGAAGGTGCGCCATTAGTAACCTGGATTACTAATGGCGCATTTAGAGTTGGTGCGCCATTAGTAAGTGGGCAGCAACAAGATATTTTGGACAGCCTCTCCTACCCACACTCACTTTCTCCCCACTTCATTCTCTCCACCTCCTCCTTGTCTCGGGTGCCTCCTCTTTTTCACCTCATTTCCACCATAGATTCATTCAATTTAAGTGGTTAAATTACCTTGTTTTGATAGGTAAGTAAGGGGGGAAGCTATATTTATGTTGTTCTCCCTACAACAATGTGCACATGCACTTTTTATGGCCTAGCTAGATCTATGTATGTTCGTGGTGTTGCATATGTTTGTGGTGTTGCATATGTGTTTGTGTTTGGAGGTGTACCGGTATTTGAAATGCGATAGTTGCCAATATTTTGCCAGAATGTTGATTCATTTCCGTTTCGACGAGAATTTTGGCATTAAGCATTCTTTTTGGTCCTATTTTTAGGGAAAGTCATGCCAAATTTTTTCTTGGTTCTAAAATATCGTTTTGCTCTACCCCACAGGCGACCATGGTCCGCATGATGACCGAAGGCATCGTGAATAGGTTTTTGAGGTCCGCGAAGGCCGAGATGCTTCAAAAGAACGAGACGGAGATAAGATGTCTGTGTCGAAGATGCAAGCTGAAGAGCCTTATTGCGGACCCGGAATCCGGGTAGGTGCGGGACCACCTGCTCTTGCATGGTTTCATGGATGGCTATTGGTGGCAAGGTGATGAAGATGACTATGAAGTCGTCCATGGGGGCCGGGCAAGAAATGAGGAAGGGTAGCAAGACAACCACCGCGGCTCGGGCGGGCGAGAAGACGAAGAATCCCCAGGAGATGATCACGACGGTGATGTTGTACACAGTCATCATGTAGAAGATCCAGGACATGATGATGAGGAAGATGCCGGAGCAGACGACGGGCATGATCATGAAGATGATGATGCCGGCGGAGCAGACGACGCTGGACCATCGATGGGCTGGGTGCAGGAGCCTCATATTCAAGAGCTGCTTCTCAAGCAGACGGATAACGCAAGAGCTGCCGCCCGAGAGAAAGCCAAGATGGTTCAACTTGAGCTAGATGCGGTTACTCCATTGTATGAAGGATGCAGGCCCGAGGATACCCGCCTGAAAGTAACGCTCATGGCTCTGGAGATGAAGGTAAAACACAAAATGACCGACGCATGCTTCGACGAGAACATGTCATTCTGGCACGAACGTCTTCCCAAGGGGAACAAGTGCCAGACCAGTTTGGAGGAGGCGAAGAAAATCGTGTGCCCTCTGGATTTACTGCACGTGAAATACCATGTGTGCATGAACAATTGCATCATTTATCGGGACGAGCACGCGGAGTCTACCATATGTCCGGTGTGCGGCGTCACTCGATACAAGAAGCGGAAGAAAGCTCCTCGAAAAGTGGTGTGGTACTTTCCGATCACTCCTCGTCTGCAGCGGTATTTCGTGGACCCTAAGGTAGCAAAGCTCTTGTGTTGGCACGCGGATAGGGAGGAGAAGAAGCGAGAAGATGACGCAAATGATCTGGAGATAGATAAAAAAGATAAGATGCTGAGTCACCCTAAGGATGCGAGCCAGTGGCAAGTGTTGAACTTCGAAGACCCAGAATTTGGGAACGATCCAAGGAACATCGTGCTGGGCGCGAGCACCGATGGAGTCAATCCGTTTGGCAGCTAGAGAAGCACACATAGCACCTGGCCTGTGTTTGCGTGGATGTACAACCTTCCCCCTGGTTGTGCATGAAGAGGAAGTACATTCACATGAGTGTGCTAATTGAAGACCGAAACAACCAGGGAACGACATCAATCTGTATCCGGGGCTGCTGAAAGAGGAGCTTGACACGCTATGGAAAATGCCAGCCAATACGTGGGACGCCGTAGAGAAAGAATATTTCCCTATGAGAGTCGCGCTGCTCAGGACGGTGCACGACTATCTTGGTTACGGATATGTCGCGGGGCAGGTGGTCCACGGATTTTCTGGATGCGTCAGGTGCATGGATGACACAACGTATCGCCAGCTAGATAGAGATCCCGGGTCTTCGAAAACCGTGTTCAGGGGACATCGAAGGTGGCTTCGCGACGATGACCCGTGAAGAAAACGCAAGGATCTGTTCGATGGTGAAACCGAACCCCGAGGACGCCCGCGTACGAGGAGCGGCGAGGAAATAGACGAGCTGTTGAAAAATTAGAAAGACTGCCCACTGCCAGGAAAGAAGCAAAAGGCGCCAGAGCCGGGAAAGAAGCGAAAGGCGCCAGAGCCGCTGCTGAAGGTATGGAAAACGAGGTCTGTTTTCTGGGACTTGCCGTACTGGAAGATCCACCGTGTGCCTCACAGCCTTGATGTAATGCATATCACGAAGAACGTGTGCGAGAGTCTGCTTGGTACCCTGCTCAACATGCCAGAGAGGACCAAAGATGGGCCGAAAGTAAGGGCAGACTTGAAATCAATGGGCATCAGGCAGGAGCTTCACGCTATATATGATGATGATGATGATGATGAGGCGAAGCAGGACACGGAAAGTCGTCGCAAAGGCAAAAAGGCCAAGAAGACCGGAAATGACTACCCTCCCGCGTGCTTCACTCTAAGTCAGGAGGAGATCGAGCAGTTTTTCACCTGCCTCCTAGGAGTAAAACTTCCTTACGGTTACACGGGGAAGATAAGCAGATACCTAGACCCAGCGAAGCTGAAGTTCAACGGGATGAAGTCTCACGACTGTCACGTGCTGATGATGCAGATACTTCTAGTTGCAATCCGTGGGATCATGGACGCGCACGTCCGTGAAACACTATTTGGCCTATGCAACTTTTTCGACGTCATCTCTCAGAAGTCTGTTGGCGTGAGGCAACTCAGAAGGCTACAGGAAGAGATCGTGGTGATACTATGCGAGCTTGAGATGTACTTCCCGCTCGCATTCTTCGACGTTATGGTGCATCTGCTGGTCCATATCATGGACGATATCATCCAACTCGGGCCAACGTTCCTGCACAGCATGATGCCATTCGAAAGGATGAATGGTGTCATCAAAGGATACGTTCGCAACATGTCACGTCCAGAGGGAAGCATAGCCCGGGGCTTTCTGACCGAAGAGTGCATCTCCTACTGCATGAATTATCTAGGCATCGAGAACCCCGTTGGTCTGCCCATCAACAGGCACCTCGGCAGGCTCGCTGGATGGGGTCGCCGTGAGGGTCGCCGCAAAATGCATGTCGACTTCGAGGGTCGACTCGCCGACTTTGAAAGAGCAAACCTAGTCGCGGTACAACACATAGACGTGGTCGATCCTTGGGTGGTAGAGCACAAAACCTTTATTAAGAAGACGTACAATGACCGAGGCCAACAGAGGACGGATGGAGATATACTCAAAGAGCACAACTCATGTTTCACGCGTTGGTTCAAGCACAAGCTTCTGTCGTACCCTTTACATGAGGATTCTTCCGTGGAAGAACAACTCATATTCGCCTTGTGATAGGGCGCCGAGCACAACCTGATGACCTATGAGGCGTACGATATCAACGGCTACACATTCTACACCGAGGCCAAGGACATGAAGAGCGATGGTTATCAGAACTCCAGGGTAACGATGGAATCCTACACCGGTAACGACAAGGACAGATACTACGGAAGGATCGAGGAGATCTAGGAGCTGAGCTACGCTGGAGAGAAGGTCTCGATGTTCCGTGTCAGATGGGCCAAGAGCGTCCTAAAAGAAGACTGGTATTTCACCACCATGGTTATACCCGAAGCCAAATCCAAGACCGCGGGCGCAAACGTCACCAATGCTTCTTCATTACCGACCCGTCAAAGCCCAGTCGTGTTTTCGTGAGGAGAGGCAAAAGGAAGATCATCGGAATGGATGGAGTAGCCAATGAGCAAGACTTCGACAAGTACGGCGACCCGAGGATCGAACATGAGGACGATGATGAAGTAGCAGCATACACCACAAGAGGAAGCAGGACCACCCTACCTAAAGGACGTCCGTTCCACAGAAGAACTCCATTTGCGAAAAAGAAGGGCAAGAAGATTGTGAACAGATAGCTAGCTAAGATCGATTGTATTTAAATCGTAGCCTTCATTTCTCGATTGTATTTCATGGGCACTTTTTGAACTATCATGAATATTTTTAAATTTCATGGACACTCGATCTCGATCCCCCTCCATCTCGATCGCTATCCCACCTCGCCAGATCCGGTCCCCCTCGCCGCCGAGCACCCCCCGGTCAACCGGCCGCCGCCGACCCCCCGCACCCTCGATTCCCCTACTCAACCGCCGCCGCCGACCCCCCGCACCCCGCGCACCCTCCCCCGCTCCATCAGCATTACTGTTTGATGATATTTTAAAAAAAATTATTACTGTCTTATAAAAAAAATATTACTGTTATGATTTAAACAAGTTTGAACATATTTAAACACAAATAAGTATCAAACAGCATTTTAAATGCATAAAAAAATTGTGGAGCCTGGGAATCGAACCCAAGACCTCCTGGTGTGAGAACTGGTTGCTGACCAGTCGAGCTAGTAGAGGGAACTTGGTGTGGATCAGGTCAGGTGGAAGATAACCTGTTGGCTCGAGCAGAAATCAAAAAAAATACTAATGGCGCACCAGGGTGAGGTGCGCCATTAGTATGGATGTACTTATGGCGCACCGAGGGGTGGTGTGCCATTAGTATTGTGCCGCCCCCATCCATATTTCCTCCCCGGCCCAAACCTATCCCCTCTCTGTCCCTCGCCCTCGCCCTTGATCCCCTTCCCCTCTCCTCTCCCGACGGTGCTGCCCCGCCGCCTCGACGCCGCCCCGACGCCGCGACGCCGCCCCGTCATCCTCGTCTCCGCCCCGACGCCCCGATGCCGCGACGCCGCCCTCTCCTCTCCCGACGTCGCCGCCCCGCCGCCCCGTCGTCCTCGTCTCCTCGGCGCCGCTCTCCCTGTCGCCCCACCTCGTTGGACGCCATCGCCCCGCCGCCCTCGTCGCCTGTGGCCGCGGCACCATTGTCGCTGGAGCACCACCACCACCCGGACCTCGTCGCCTCCCGGACCTCGTCGCACCACCACCACCCGGACCTCGTTGCCCCACCTCGTCGCCCCGTCCACACCACCGCCCCCGTGAGCTCCCCCTCCTCCTCTCCCCCTCTCCCCCTCGCAAGCTGGATCTTCCTGCCGGTAGGAGGATTTCTGAGGTCATTTTGATCCTGCAATTCTTGCTCTTGCAGCTCATTTTTAGCCATTAAATAAACAATAGTAACAGAAGGAGCATACTATCTAGGGTGAGGATTGTACGAAGTTCCTGATCCATCAGTACCTTATTTCTGAGGTCAAATAGCTCATCAAGGAATACCTTATTCTCCAAAAATATGCGGCTTCGACATAAGCAAGGCAGAACCACTAACAACACGGTCATATATAGTGAACCTAACTCTATAGAATTTTTTTCTTAAAAGTTGAGTTAAATCCTAACTACAGTGGATACATCACCATTTAGATGCTCTGAAGTAGGTTTTCACTAAGAGAATTCAAAACTAAGACATGTTCTTAAACCGATGCAGTATTTGTATCACAGAAAAAGTTCTGAAGCTGTTGAACCTTACCTTATGTAACAAGTTCTTTGCCTTCTTTGACCTGATATGCTTGACGATATTTCTGTTTGATTCTCAATTTGATCAAGCTCCTTCATGCTAAGTGGACCCGTAAATACACCAAGTATATTGTACCACTATGACTGAGAGCTGATAAATTGGAGAAACATTGCAATATATATACAACAAGTAACTGTTCTGCCCCGTCTATGTAAACTAGTACAAAGTAATCCTTGATGTTCAGACCCAAAATTTAAGCATCAAGTTTGTTCGACAAAAAAGGCAAGGAACATCATGAACAACTCTCCATGACTTAATTTTCCTATATGCATTGGCCTGTACAGCAGGTTCACTTTTCCTATATGCATTGGCCAGTACAGCAGGTTCATTTTTCAAAACAAATTAGAGCAGACCTCAAACACCCAAGAAAACCTGAAAAAAATGAAGTTCAACCCCTCACTTTTCCTATATGCATTGGCCTGTACAGTTGGATTTGCTTCTGATTTTAGTGTTTTCAGTCTATTTTTCTATTTCTGCTTTAACATAATGGAATAACTAATGGTGGCTGCCTAATGATGACAGACTAAGTTTCTGATTTATTTTCTTATAGAAGTGTAGATTCATTGGTAGCAATTGTTTTCAGTGTCTCATGTTGCTTGTAGTGGTTTGTCCAAAATGTTGAATGATACTGCTTGGAGATGCATATATTGTTTCACCTCTTCACATGCCAATGTATTTTCCATGTTGTGATGGAGGCCTTTTTTGCCTTGTCCACCCGAGAGGCCCTTGAGTTTGCCGGAATGTCGATTAACTTCCATTCCGGCAAATTCGGGTACTCCATATGTCCTATTTTCAGCAAAGGTCATGCTGAAATTTTCCGTGAATTTTAGCATGACTTTGCTAAAAATAGGACATATGGGGTACTTGTGACTAATGCATGGGCCGGGGTATCTTAGTAGTTAATTAAGTAGGATCAAGTGCCCCGGCGTACTTGTGACTAATGCATGGCTTTTAGGGTGCCTCGGTGTCGATAAAAACCGAAATGATGAAAGCTTCGGCTTTTAGGGTGCCTCGGCGTCGAAAAACCCTCAATGATAAAAGCTTAGCTTTTAGGATGCCTCGGTGTCGACAAACCCTAAATGATGAGACCATGATCTTGTTCCTTGACAATAACCAACTTTTTGACCAAACTTTGTTCCTATTTAGAGAGAAACATGGCCAACAACGATGAGGCCGGGGGTTCGGGCGGCAAGGCATTCTGGAAGTTGTCCCAGGAGATGGAGGAACAACCTCACTTGTATGAGGACGCCGCCTTCCCCAGCGATCCTGAGACCACTGATGGTACCACCGAGGATGACCCCACTGATGCCACCACTGATGGTGCCGCCGAGGATGCCACCACTGATGATGGCGGCGCACGCACAGATGGCAGCCAACCGAAGAGGCAACGGAAGGACCGGCGCCCGACCGTGCTCCGCACCCTCAAGGAGGAAGTTACTGAAGTGGACTCCGACGGGAATCCAATGGCGCCCGAACGAATAGTCAAGGGGTACTCGCTTCAGCTCGGGTGCATTCTCCGGAGCACCGTCTCGATCAACACCGAGAACCTGAGGCATCCTGACCGAGGGAATTTGCGCAACCTCCTCTTCACGAAGCTGCACGAACGATACAAGTTCCCCGCTGAATTTGAAAACACAAGCCTCAAAGGGAATAAAGTGAACAATGCTGCCCTCACGAAGATGAGCAAGGCCCTGTCTACTTGGAAAAGCAATGTGAAGAGAATGATCGAGAAAGGTGAGAGTTATGAGAAGATCAAGGAGAAAAATCCTTCGATCACCGAAGATGACTACAACGACTTCAAGATCAATTGCTCGAGCACCGCAAACTCCGAATCAAGTAAGTGGGGGAAAGAAATGCGGGAGCTGAACTTAGGGGAACACACACTCGGTCCCGGCGGTTACAGAGTGGCGGAGCCTATATGGGACAAGGAGGAGGCGGACCGTGCCGAGCAAGGCCTACCGCCCCTCTTCGATAAATACGGTGACAAGCAGACCAGGAACTTTGTCAGGGCCCGGTACAAGAAGGACCCGAAAACAAAGGAGCTTACCACGGATCCGAAGACCAGGGCGCTTGAGCTTGTTCTGGTAAGGAATACACCCCCGCGTAATTAGCTCCATATGGTTGCATTCTAATTAATGAAGCCAAATTTCTAAATGGTTCACATTCCTTCCACAGGCGACTGAAAGCAGTAGCGCGGGGTCGACTAAGAGCAACCCTTGGGACACCACTCTAAATAGGGCGTTGAATGTAATGAAGAACAAGGATAAGCTCAGTAAGCCGACGTCAGCTGGTCGTGTGGCCGGCAAAGGCTTGTCGACAAAATGGTCGTCATACTATAACACTGGTGGGCGAAAGGAGAAAAAGACCAGCTCGGAAAGCCAGGCGCGCGAGGTTCAAGAACTCAGGGCACAGGTGGCGCGGATTCCGGAGATTGTCCAAGAGCAAGTGCAACAACAACTCGGAGCGACGATCACCGCCATTGTGCCTACCTTGATCCAAGGGGATTAGTGCGTGGATTGCGGGCGGCCAACAGGGGCCGCCCCCGATTCCTAGCTTCACGGCCAGCAACTCGCAGAACGCGATGGCGGGGCCATTGGTGTCTCCGACGCCGGCACGGGAGCTTAATGCACCCGGGTGTACGCCGGCCGACACCTCTGCAGCAAGCGGCCCCTCCGTCAACTGCACGCCCGCCGTTGGCGGTGCCTCGACATTAGCCGAGCTCGACACCATCATCACGGTAACTAATTAAGCCTCTCTCGGCCGAGGACTTCATCTCCTTGCCTTTGACTGGGCATCCCTGACGCCCTACATGTTTTCGCAGGGCGCCGCCGACGTTCCGTGCACTCTCCTGCACTTCGTGAACAACGAGTTGGTCGATGTCGCCAAGGGCAAAATCGTTCAACCGGGCAACCCCTTGTTCCACGGTACCCAGATGCCACCCAACTTGTTTAGGGTTCAACTGGTTCGGGTGCTGCCAGGCTGCGACGAGTTGTTACCTCCGATTCGACCCGTCGGGGCCGACGATGATGACGTGATGACCCTCAGCGCCTGCCTGAGCTGGCCCCTGCTTTGGCCGAAGAGCCAGATTCGTTTGGGGGCGGGGGACACCACCCCAAAGACAACACCGCCAGTCGTGCCGGCGCCAAGTCGGCCCCATGGCAAGACCGCCGCAACGGTGCCGGACATCCCTATGCCACTGGATCCAAACATGCATATGGCACAGGATCAGAACGACGACGACGACGATACATTTGCCAACGTCGATCAGTACTTTGCCGATGATGGGTACGGTGGCGACTTCATGGGGCCTCCTTCTCAAGAACCCAACCCAACAAAAGACGTGCGCGATCTAGCTGGTACCGCGGAGAAGCCAAGTTGCAACAGGCGTCGTCTGCCGTTCAGCTCTCAGGAGACGCCTCCAGCTGCCGACTTCACCGAGCCTCAGATAGGCGAGGTGCGAAATATTATCAGCCCCAACACACTCAAGAAGGCGGTCTGTGAGCAGAACTCGGTCCCATTACAGGAGAAGAAGAAGGCACGCAAAAGAAAGACTAACAAGGGTGCGGGCCAGCCGGCACCGAGTACGATCCGTGCTCAGGACGGGCCACCTTCACCTGAGGATATCTCGAGGAGGGTGCATGTGGCGGGTAGGCCGATGCTACCGAGAAATATGCTCGATGCTGCAACCGGTGCTATGCGGAGTCTGCATGACAGTGTTCTTTCTTTGGAGAAGCGGCGTCTCGGAGAGAAGGATGTGGCATACCCGGTTTTCACGGCCAAGGTGCCAGAGGGCAAGGGCTTTGTGGATAACTCCATCGGGGTACGATCGTCCTGCGGTTTGATGACATCCACGCTATGTTGAACCTTCATCCGCTGCACTACACCTTCGTTCGGCTATTTTCGCTGAGTATGGAGATGCGGATCATTCGCGACAAGACCCCGGACATCGTGATAGTCGACCCCTTCTACATGCGTGCCAAGATCTTGGGCAGCGCTGGGGACCGGCAAGTCGCGACTTCTTACCTCGAAGGCGTCATTCTGGCAAACCAAGATAAGGATAACTTCCTCGTGCCTTACTTTCCCGAGTAAGTCCTCCCCTCAACCGCCCCGTAACATATGAATTCTTAGATTTCGATCGTTTTTCTTTTAACATTCCGTGTTTTCTGCAGTGACACACATTGCACGCTCATCCTCCTAAGCCCCAAATATTCCATGGCCACGTATTTCGACCCGGACCGTCAGTCGAACGTAGACTACACAAATGTCAAGAAGGTTCTTGATGATGTTCTCCCCGGCTACGTCAAATCTGGAGGCACCTTCACCAGGCCTATTCGTAAGTACGGCAAGCACGTGTTCTCCCACAATACGACGTTCTGCTGCGTCAAGCAGCCG
Organism: Triticum aestivum; assembly: GCF_018294505.1. Lineage (NCBI taxonomy): Eukaryota > Viridiplantae > Streptophyta > Magnoliopsida > Poales > Poaceae > Triticum > Triticum aestivum. The sequence goes on along the minus strand of NC_057803.1, from coordinate 306,136,292 downwards.
CCTGGCGGTCAGAAGGGTGCCTACTACGCCATCCATCACATGCGGGCGATCGTACGGGACCATCATCAACTTCTGCTACCGAGTAAACTCAAAGATTGGGCCGCGAGCGTGTCGGCAATCCAGGACGCGGACATCAGACAAGAATTCTTTCGCATCCAGTCGGAGTTTGCGGAAATCATCTATCAAGATGTCCTTCGTACCTCGGGGCAGTTCTACCTCAGAAATCAACCGTCCAACAGTGACATCGACACAATGCTACAAATGCAGGCTGACAACGACCGTTATTTCATGACTCCCACGATAGACGGCGGCTTCATCCACGCTCCGGTCCCTTGAGTCGAGTCGAAAGCAGTGATGCTGTGTCTAGTTCTGAAACATCGATTGGCTCATGTTGTAATTAAACTTTAATGAACTTGTAGTATGTCTCTTTGGTTTCGAGAGTCGTTCAACTTAGATGTAATCGATGCTATTAATGTCTTGCTTTTCTCTTCCGATCGTTCTGTTGCATACTTATATATTGCTTATGTATTGTCTGTGAATTGGTACTAACGTTTCGTTTGGCTACTGCATAGCGATGCCGTCGTATGTCGTGTACAAGGGTAAGGTTCCCGGAGTCTACGACGACTGGGAGGAGTGTCGGAGACAGGTTCACCGATTCAGCGGTAACAGTTACAAAGGGTACACCACTAGGGCCGAGGCCGAATCTAGATACGCCCGCTATCTAGCGGGAGAGGGGAGGGAGCGCTGGAGGAACCGGATGAAGACGAGTTTCATCGTGATGATGCTCATCGTGATGACCGCAGCTCTCTTCTATGTGATGGTAGTTTAGATGATCGATATCGACTTGTAATGTGAAGACAAACTCGCTACTCGCGGTCTCGAGACTTGTAATATAATGTTCTATCTTTGTTCGGTCTTTTCAATTCGGAGACTAATATGATGAATTGTATTCGGAGACTAATATGATGAATTGTATTCAGAGACTAATCTTCTATTGTATTCGATGAATCTGTTGTTGATGTGTGCTGTCTATATTTTGTCCAATTATACATTTTGTAACCTGTGCAAAAAACAGAAAATAAAAAAATAAAAAAACCTAATATTCATACTAATGGCGCATCACATCACAGTGCGCCATTAGTATGCCAAAGGATACTAATGGCGCATCATTAAACAGTGCGCCATTAGTATGCCGAAGTTACTAATGGCGCATCTTGTTGTTGTGCGCCATTAGTATGCCAAAGCACATGGGTATACATGGCCCCCTGGGAGGCATACTAACGGCGCACTGTTGTATATACTAATGGCGCATCTGAGGTGCGCCATTAGTATACCAGATACTAATGGCGCACCTATGGTGCGCCATTAGTAAAATAAACTAATGGCGTGGCACTAATGGCGCACCACTAATGCGCCATTAATGGCCAAATTAGGTGCGCCATTAGTAGGCCTTTTCCTAGTAGTGCTCATTTCAATTCCCTCTCATACAGGTGCAATTCCTAATAATTCACTTCTCGCTATTCAATTGTTCTGGTATGCTGAAGATATCTCGAAGATTCGTGTTTCCACTCTGCATTCGGTCAAGCTCTGTCGAGATTGGTATCTCATTCAAGCCATTTTAATTCAACCGATGCATTCTCTCTTTTAAATCATTTCAACGGTGTTTCTTTTGAGTGGGCCCTAACCCACATGTCTTTTTCCAAGATCTTACCTGACTCTTCTAATTATATCGGAGCTAACCTCAATTTCATTTCGAAGTGTGACGTACGAATGAATTGTCATCAGTCATATGTCTTTCTCCAAGATCTTTCTAATTCTTTCATCGTTGGTTCAACCTTTCTAATTTTCATTCCGGAGTACCTCAACAAACTCATGGTGGTTTTCTCTCATTGCCATGCTCAACTTTTGAAGACCGAAGAAGAGTTTTTCCCCCAAATCTTATCCGTTCTCTCAAAGATTCGTCATTCTAGCTTGTTGCCATGCTCTCATAATTGTTTCGATTGTGAGAATCCTTTTCACCTATCCGAAGCAATTCAAGATTCTTTTCAATTTTATTCTCTGGAGCCCATCATTTCAGAAGACTTATTCATTCTCAGCTGTCAATTATCATTCTCCAATCATACCGGTGCTTAAATCAAGGATTCTCTAATCAGCTCATAATCTCTTCGTTCGCATGGATCTAAATTCTCTCAAGCATCTTCGTTTATTTGCTAATTCTTCCAGGTGATTCATTCCTTTACTTCATTCGTTTTTCAATTCTTACGGTGGTTCGTTCAAGAGTTCTCTTCCTATGTTCTCATATCAATTCATTCGTTGTTTAAATCCTCCCGGTGGATCATCGAAGGCCTCTTCAAGTTCGCCCAATATCTATCTTAATCCTTTTTTTACGAGAATAAGTTGTATGCCAAATCCGTTGCTTGCCATCAATTTAATTGGTGAAGAATACGCGTTATGTAATTCTTATTCTTGTTTCATCCAAGTGAGTAATTTCGTTTCCCGGAGGTTCAACAAAATTCTTAATCTCAATTATTCATCTTTCTTTTCCCGGAGTTCCGAGGTTTTCCGTTTTATCTCGTCGCGAAGCTCCATCTAAATAATCGCAAGGCTTCACCTTGTGTTTTCAACCTCTCTTTCCTTTTGGTTGATCATCCTTTTGTTACCGGAGTTCTTCATGGATGTTCTACATGATGGTTCATAAAGGATTTAATTCCTTCTCGAAGTGTTCATCAAGATTCTTTTCAGAGGAGCTCAAGTTTTCTGCATTTGGCAATCCGGAGTGCAATTCTTTCTACGGTATCATTGGAGGTGGTATTATGTCATTCTTGATAATTTGAGTTCATATTTCATGATTCACATGTTGTTAAGAATGAGGTATTTTAAATCCATCAACCTCTTCATTGGAGTTATCTTGTGTCTTGTTTCACCTAAAGACTTCCCTAAGGATTGTTGCTATTTATGGTGCTCATAAATGTCCCAATTTCTTCATCTATCCTCCCGGTGAAATAAGTTTCTCGTCTCCTTGTTCATATCTATCCAATCTATTGTTTCCATTAGTGGCAGAATTTCACCTCAAGTTCTTGAGATGTTTTCCATAAGCCCACAACAAGTTTATTCGTTTCGTTGTTGATAACCCAACAACTCCGTTCTAGCTTTTGCTATAAGCGTGCTCTCTCAAGACCTTGTTTTTCTCCTCCATTCATTCCATTCCATTCTCTCATTTCTTCCGGAGGCATTGTGATGTTGCTCTCTTCAAACCTTATTCTTGTTCTTGTCAGGATCTTGTATCTTTTCTTGCTTATCAATTTAAACTGGAGTGTTGGGCCTTTATGCTCAAGTCCTTTTCATCCTATCAAGCCTTGCATCTCTTTTCAACCGGAGTGCCGTCTCAAATCGTTCTTACCCCTTGTGCCATTCTTTCAGTAGTTCCAGAGGCAATGTGTTGTTCATCTCGTCAAGTATCCTCTCATCTTTTCAAGTTCATGTTCAATTCTTTCCATTTACAGTCGGAGTGCTGCCCAAATTATATCATTCTTAATCCTTTTCTATCTTGTTTTAACCAGAGTGGTTTCAATATTTATCTTGCCCTTCAATCTCAAGGTTCTAGTAATGTTCTTTGTTCCTCTTTTCTATCGGAGTGTTTTCAACTTTGTTCATCTCCGTTGTATTCTTCTTTCCAATTGGTTAACCTCTCAAGGTTCATTGGTTTCACTCGTTTGTCAAAGAAGCAACTTAGTTTTACCTTTTCTCTTTCTCTTCCGTTTTCCCTCCGGTGCCATTCTAGATCTCGGGACGAGATCCTTTTGTAGTGGTGGAGTGTTGTGACGCCCCGAGACCCTTGTGCCAAGTGTCTTCCTGTTATTCGCTGTTGTCGCCATGTCATTTGCTTGCGTGTTGCATCTTATCATGTCATCATGTGCATTGCATCATCATGTTTTAAAAACTTGCATTTGTCCCGGTCTCCTCGTTCTCTCCGTTGTTCGTTCTAAGCCCAATCACACTTGCACGCGCCCGCGGCATGTCCAAAATAGTATTTTATAAGTGGCCAGAAAATGTTCCCGGAATTGGTTGAAAGTTGGTGTGTGGTCTTATTATAGCGTAGATAGACCGCCTGTCAAGTTTCATCGCATTCGGAGTTCGTTTGACGCCCCAACGAATAACTATAGCGGCAATATAGTCGGTCTAACGTCGGACGTTTTCGGTCTCCGGAAACAGTCGCCGGGCCTCCCTCTCTTCTCTGTCTACACAACTCACTACCTACCGCCAGGCCTAGCTGAAGCTCTCTTGTCAGCCCGCGGACCTCCTCACGCGCGCGTCCGAAAGCTGTCCCGGACCCGACCCGGACAGTCGTCACCGTAGGATCCAGAACATCCCCAAACATCTACAAAACATCACCGTTTCCTTATTTGGAATCCCTACCTATTTTATTCTCGTCCATTGGATTTCGATCCGATGATCCAACTCCCTCTCCTTTAATCCTTTTGCTATATATATATCAGACAAAACCCTAAAATCTTGGTCTCTTGTCCCCCTCAGCCGCCACCCACTCCAAATTCCCCCCGGGATCCATCCCCTTTGTAGCCGCCGCATCTTCCTCGTATCTGCAGTGATCCAACCAGCTACCCCCACCTCTCCCTCTCAGATCGACCCCGCGCTTGATCCTGATTGGGTTGAGGCCTTTCCTCCTCCCTCATCTCAGCAGGTGCCCGAGGCCTACCCTGCCTCGCCTCGCGCCTCCCTATTGCTGCCCGACCTCGCCGACCGTTCGATCGAAGCCGCCGCCCAGGAGACAACGACGCCAGCCTGCTACCTCACCGCACCAGACGCCGCTCGCCTCCGACCGGTTTCCCCGCCGCCAAGTCCAGCACCGTGTCCGCTTCATCACTACCCACGCCGGCCCTCCTCTGTTTCGCCGTGGACGCCCGAACCGGCTGGAGTCGCCGTCTTCTACAGTTGCTGCTCTGCTGCCTTGACCGCTAGTGGCCGGCACTCCTACCAGGCCCCTGCCTCTCCTCTTTCCTTCCTTGCGCGACTCCCTCTCCCTCACCCTCTCTCTCTCTCTCTCTCTCTCTCTCTATCTCTCCCGCAGGTACCCAATCTCCGCCATGGCGCTGCCCCGTCCACCTCCTGACGCCGGCCATGTGAGGCCCAGCACCTCGCCCGTCGCCGGATCCGGGGACCCCGCGCCCGGGTCCCTCCATCCCCGGCGAGCTCCGCCTTCCTCCATCACCTGAGCTCCCCCGGATTCCTCGCCGTTGAAACCCGCACTCTACTTTGATCGCCTGGGTCAGCGCCCAGTCTCTGCTTCATTCGCGTTAAGCGAGCCACTTCAGCAACAAGCCGCAACCGCCGCATGCATTAGGCCCAGAGGCCTCCCCTCCAACTCATGGGCAAAGCCCATGGTGAGGCCACCATGAGCCCCTTTTTTCCATTGTTGGGCCAGCAAGATTCGGCCCAGCTCTACATTTTTTTCTGCCTGGACGTTTTTCCTATTTTCCTGTGAACACCAATTTACAGAAAAACCCTTGCACTTCATTCATTTAATAACTCACAAATGGTGCATCGGTTTAAAATAAGTTATATATGAAATGTGATTATATTTCTGTCTAGTTTCATAATATGTCAATTTCATCCATGTTTAAAATGCTTAAATGATGTTTGTTTAAATTTGCTTAAATAACTTGCTAAAATTATTTAATTCATAACTAATTAACCGTAGCTCGGTTTTAAACAAACCTTATATGTAAATGGGGTAGAAAAATGCCTAGTTTAACATGGTGGCATCACTTTGCATGTTTAACAACTCTAAAATATGGTTTAGGGCGGAACAGGACCAAACCTAATATATGCACATGAGGAGTTTCCGGATTTGTTGTTTGTTGTTCCGGCCTCACTTAAACTTGCCTAGATAGGTAGTTTTCTTTTGCTTCATCTCTTGCCATGTTAACCAACATTTAATATTGTTGAGTACCTAACCTAGAGTGAACTAAATAACTTGAATGTGGTGCTTCGTCAATATGCAATGGAGTTGAATGTTGAGCTCCACTTAATTTGTAGGATTGTTTGTGTATTTTGCCGTGCCATGCTTCATTAAACCGGACATGCATAATACTTGTTTGCGCATCGTGCCATGCTTATGTCATGGTTGTTTACTTTGTTGTGTGCTTCTTTCCGGTGTTGCTTCTTCGGGTTGGTTCCGATAACGTCGCGTTTGTGAGGACCCGTTCGACTACGTCCGTTTGTCTTCTTCATGGACTCGTTCTTCTTCCTTGCGGGATTTCAGGCAAGATGAGCATACCCTCGAAATCACTTCTATCTTTGCTTGCTAGTTGCTCGCTCTTTTGCTATGCCTATGATGTGATACCTACCACTTGCTTATCATGCCTCCCATATTGTTAAGCCAAGCCTCTAACCCACCTTGTCCTAGCAAACTGTTGTTTGGCTATGTTACCGCTTTGCTCAGCCCCTCTTATAGCATTGTTAGTTGCAGGGGAAGATTGGAGCTTGTTCCATGTTTGGAACATGGATATTTTTGTTGGGATATCACAATATCTCTTAATTAATTAATGCATCTATATACTTGGTAAAGGGTGGAAGGCTGGGCCTTATGCCTGGTGTTTTGTTCCACTCTTGCCGCCCTAGTTTCCGTCATATCGGTGTTATGTTCTCGGATTTTGCGTTTCTTACGCGGTTGGGTTATAATGGGAACCCCTTGACAGTTCGCCTTCAATAAAACTCCTCCAGCAAGGCCCAACATTGCTTTTACCATTTGCCACCTAGCCTTTTCTTTCCCTTGGGTCGGCCAGCCCGAGGGTCATCTTTATTTTAACCCCCCCCCCGGCCAGTGCTCCTCTGTGTGTTGGTCCGAAATGGGCAGTCTGCGGGGCCACCTCGGGGCAACTCGAGGGCTGGTTTTACTCGTAGCTTGACCTATCCAGTGTGCCCTGAGAACGAGATATGTGCAGCTCCTATCGGGATTTGTCGGCAGATCTGGGTGGCTTTCCTGGTCTTGTTTTACCATTGTCGAAATGTCTTGTAACCGGGATTCCGAGTCTGATCGGGTCTTCCCGCTAGAAGGAATATCCTTCGTTGACCGTGAGAGCTTGTGATGGGCTAAGTTGGGACACCCCTGCAGAGTTTTGACCTTTCGAAAGTCGTGCCCACGGTTATGGGTAGATGGGAATTTGTTAATGTCCGGTTGTAGAAAACCTGAAGTTGATCTTAAAATAAAATTCATCAACCGCGTGTGTAACCATGTTGGTCTCTTCTCGGCGGAGTCCGGGAAATGAACACGGTGTTGGAGTTATGCTTGACGTAGGTTGTTCTAGGATCACTTCTTGATCATAGGTTCTCGACCGTGCTTTTGCCTTCTCTTCTCGCTCTCATTTGCGTATATATTAGCCACCAAATGTGCTAGTCGCTTGCTGCAGCTCCACCTCATACCTTTTACCCTACCTATAAGCTTAAATAGTCTTGATCGCGAGGGTGTGAGATTGCTGAGTCCCCGTGACTCATAGATAGTTGCAAACCAGTTTGCAGGTGCCGATGTTACTGAGCAGGTGACGCAACCAAGCTCAAGGAGGAGCTTGATGAAGATCTTGTCCGTTGTGTTGCTTCGTTCTAGTTGATCTGTAGTGGAGCCCAATTGGGGTCGATCGGGGATCTGTGTAGCATTTGGGGTAGTCTTATTTTATTTTGGTTTCGTAGTCGAACCTTGATTGTATCTGGTTGATGTAATGCTTTATTCATGTACTTGTCTGAAGTGGTGATTGTAAGCCAACTATGTATCTTTTTCCCTTATGTATTACATGGGTTGTGTGAAGATTACCTCACTTGCGACATTGCTTTCAATGCGGTTATGCCTCTAAGTCGTGCTTCGACACGTGGGAGATATAGCCGCATCGAGGGCGTTACACAGAGCCTTTGGCAGGCGAAGACCACCTTTTGTCAGGATAACTTGTACTAGTTATCCCCCTTCAAATTGGCTGTTGTGGGATCCCTTCCCACCTAATATTTGGGAAGAGGACCCGTGACTCTATAAATAGGACTAGCCACCACCATAGGAGGGGTTCTCATCTGATCTGAGCAAATCTGATCTGATCAAATCTGATCTGATCGGATCTGGACGGATCATTAAGAACATCCAGACACACACAAGCTCATCGAGCTCAAGAACACCTCTCCTCAGGAGGTTGTTCTTCCCTTGTACTTGTTCATCCCAAGCCTACAAGACAATCCACCACACCACACTACAGTAGGGTATTACACCTCAACGGTGGCCAGAACCAGTATAAACTTTTATGTCTCTTGTTCCTCGGGTTCGGCAAGCAGGCTTTGAGATCGTTGCGAGAGTGTGAGCTAGAGGGAGAGAGACCTTCGTGCGCACCCCAGAGTTTGAACCTTAAGGGTTTTGCCAGAACCCCTAATCCGAAATTTGGCGCGCCAGGTAGGGGTGTGCAGAAGCCTCTCATCCGTCAGCTGATCCGCCAACACCCCACGGTCTCGATGTCCGGTGACCCGTGGACCAACAACGACCAGTGGGCTGCTTGGGCCGTCAGGGAGGCAACGTCCACCCAAGGAGACCACAACTCCGCGCTCCATGCAGACCGTGTCGTGGTTCTAACTCTGACAGTGATGTAGGGGGTGTGTATGGAGAGAATAGATCTCAGCTATTGGGAAGTTGTAAACACACGAGGATTACGAGTTCAGGCCCTTCTTGGAGGAAGTAACAGCCCTACGTCTCGGTGCCCGGAGGCGGTCGATTGGATTATGTGTGTATGAATAACAGGGGTGCGAACCCTTCATACTGAGGAGGGGGGTGGCTTATATAGAGTTCGCCGGCCCTCTCCTGCCCTCAGTGATGCAGGGTTTAAGGTACATTTAAGGTTGGGCGTTACTGGTAACGCCCCTAATAAAGTGCTATAATGACCATAAAGACTACTTAATAGCCGACCATTTGCCTACGGAGTGACTTTAGGTCTCTTGACAGTCGAGTGGTTGGCTTCATGGTCGAGTGATAGCTTCTTGGTCGAGTGTCTTGAACCTGTCGAGTGGGATACCTTCAAGTCGATTGAAAGGTGACTTCTTCTAGGGATGTCCTTGGGTAGGGCTCTTTGGACAGGTCCGTGCCCCTACCCTAGGTACATAGCTTCATCATTAGCCCCCGAATGGATCGAGGTTTGAGTGGGGAAAAGAGTTGGAGATCTTTTCGACTGGTTCTTTGGGCTACATGAGTGCCTTGTTTTGGGTCAATCGTCACGGATGACGTCATCAACCTCTTTCAGTCGCCTTGATCCATTACAGGCCTTTCGTCGAGTGAATTTCTTTACTTGTGACATACCGAGTGTCGGCGCGAGCGGGGCCTTCTGTTTTGACAAGTTGTTTTGCAGCCCGCGGATGTCGTGGGATTCGGATTTCGGGAAGCGCGCGGGATGGGAGCGGCCGCAGTAATCGGAAGCGATAAAGCGGAAGCTCCCCGATTTCCGCGCCACCTTTTTCGCCACGTACTGCGCGCGCGTCTGATGCGGGATTTGACTGGATTTCCTGGGCCTACCAGTCAGCCACTCGGGAGCGGCCTCTTATAAGTAGCCGGCTCGGGGTTTCTAAACAGTGTGCTCTCTTCTTCCTCTCTCCCTTTGCAAGCTCCTCCGCCACCTCCGCTCTCACCCTAGCGCCGCAGACCCGTGCGAGATTTGCCGGCGGCGATGGCGAAGGACAAGACATCCGCTCTGGAGCGCGCGAAGAAGGCGGCGGCGCAGGGGAAAGGGAAGAGATCTGCTCGGGGTGGATCTTCCTCAAGGTCTGCTCTGACCCGCGGCTGGATCCAGGGCGACCGGATGCCGTCGGTGATCCGGCAACAAGATCTCGACGACATGGTCGAGGGGGGAGTCATTCCCCATGAATCTGCGCGTCTCCCGGGGAGAGAGATCCTCGCGACGGTGAGTGTGTGCTCCTAGCCACCCATATCGACCGAGGGTTTTCTCTGCCGCCCCATCCTTTTTTCCAGAGCTTTCTGAACTTCTTCGGAGCGCAGCTCCACCACTTCACTCCCAACTCCATCATATATCTTGCTGCTTTCATTTCCATGTGTGAGGGTTTCTTGGGTTGCCTCCCCCATTGGGGACTCTTCAAGCACATCTTTACCTGCCGTTCTCAATCGGTCAAGAAGGCCAAGTCGAGTGACGAAAGGACGCAGGTGATTCAGCTGTGCGGGGGCCTGGCGATCCAGACGAGGGGAAAGAGTTGTTTTCCATCTATCACTTTCCCGGAGTCGGTCCGCGGTTGGCAGGCGACCTGGTTTTATTGTCAAGACCAGGCGACCCCAGGGCAGTCGACCGGACTTCCCCCTTTCTCTCTCGACCGAGCTGAAAAACCTGCTTCTCTGAAAGTGATGCCGGAGGAAAAGGCCCAAGTCAAAGTGCTGGCTGGTCGAGTGGTTGAGCTTGTCCGTGAGGGCGTGACTGGTATGGACTTGCTGGAGGTCTTCCTCCGGAGGCGCATCCAACCACTCCAGGCTCGTGACCACCCGATGTGGCTGTACTCGGGTCTCGACGACACCACTCGGGTCCACCCAGAGGAGGTTACTGACGAGATGCTGGAGGGGTGGCTGTCGAGCATCACGGGGAACAAAGACAACCCCCGAGGAGCCAGGAGGGTAATTCCACTCGACAACTCGTATGATGTGGACCAGGTATGTCTTTATGCTCCTGACTGGGATCTTGTTTTCTTCATTGGTCTTCTTTGAGTAGGTCGATTGACTTTCGTCTTGTCTGTTGTTTTCCAGGCGACTACCGAGATGTACTCGACGCCCAATGGGGCCCAGGGGCCAACTGAGGAAGGGGAGGCGAGCGGAGGTGAGAGTGGAGACGACCAAGGTGAGTGGGAGTCCGACGGTGAAGGAGAGGGAGACGACAACGTCGACTCCAGCGAAGAGGAGGAGGAGGAGGTTGAACCCCCCTCGCCCGGAGAGGCGATCCAAGCTCACACACGATCCAGCGCGGGAACGTGGCAAGGCGACTGCTTCTGTTGGGCAGTCGTCGAAACGCCCTCGGACCTCTTCTCCTACGCCGACTGGGAAGGCTCCCAAGCACCCACGCGCGACGCTGTCCAAGCCGCCCAAGGCTCTGCCCAAGATGAAGATGGCTGTCCCTACTATTTCCGGGTAATAATAAAACTTGCTTTCCTTCGTCGACCGTGGACAGATCCTTGGTCGATTCATTGAGCCAACTGACTGATTTTCGAGATTTGCAGCGCTGCTACTTCTGAGATCTCCGCCAAGGACGACGACCAAGAGATGGAGGATGCTGTTACCTCCAACCTTGGTACGATTACTGACGTTCTGCTTTGAGTCGACTGAACATTTATTGCAACTCTGGTCGATTGAATGTTTCCCTTGTAGCCCCTCCTCATGTTATCGACCTCCCGGATGACAATGACAACGAACCGCTGAGAGTGAGGAGGAACAAGAGGGCGTCGGCTGACAAGACCCCCCAATCTGCTCCGGCGTCTGAGGCCGTAGCTCGGGATGGTGGTGACACCGCTCGGGCTTCTGTGACTTTCGCCATTCCTCTGACAAGTGTGCGGCCTTCGACGTCGACTGCGGATCCGCCTTCGCTTTTTGCCGCGTAACCTATCCCTGAGGACCAAGCGGCTGCCGCAAAAGAGGCTATACACCAGGCGAGGATCATGATGGAGCAGGTGAAGGTGGCTCGGGAGGCCAGCCAAGCAGCTTATGACGCGAGCTCGGCTCTTCAGAGCAACGTCCAGGTCAGTCGACTCAACACTTGGTCTGTTATGATATGCTGTTTGAAGAATCTCTTTTCCGAAGATCTTTGTATCTGTACACCCACTGGGTGTGTCTGCCAATTCTTGGACGAGTGGGGGCACGCTAAGTGCACCCACTGGGTGTAGTCCCCGAGACTACGGTGGACTGCTGGCAGTCGACTGTAGTATTTATATTGTGTTGCTGTAGCTGTATTTCTTCACTCGGTCTGGTCAGGCCATGTCGAATGGGACTGTATCCGGTCGACTGCGGGCAGTCGACTTTTTTTTTTTTACAGTGGGGGCACGCTGAGTGCACCCACTGGGTGTAGTCCCCGAGACTACTGTCGAATGTTCTTGATTCGGCTGTAGTCTTAGAAACGTCATCATTGTCTCTTAGTTACTCGGAAGCAACTTATTTTGGACGTCTGTCGACTGATTTTTCTTTTTACAGAAATCCTGCGAACTTGTAGCTCGCTATACTGAGTTGGAGAATCAGCAGATCCAGCTCAACCTTAACTTGAAGCTTGCTCAGGAGAATTTGAAGAAGGCGCAAGAAGAAGCAAAAGGTATGGCTGGTGAGGTTCTCCATTCTTGACGAGTGGCTTTTCTTTCTTGTCCATTCTTGATGTTGATTTCACTCGACGCGCCGCAGATAAACTGGAGGAAGCTCTGAAGAAGAAGGATCAAGATCTTGCAGAGGCACAGAAGGAGGTCTTGGACAAAACGAGGCTTGCTGAAGAGAAAATGGCCTCGGTCGGAGCTCTTGAGCAGGAGAACTCCAGACTGAAAGCTGCTCTCGAGGTAGCCAATCAAGAGGTCAGCCGACTGAAGAACGACAACGTGGCTCTGCACGACAAGGCAGGTGAGCTGGCGGGGAAGAGGAACGATCTGGAGGCTTATCTCGGTGGACTCGCCAAGAAGCTGTTCGTCGTGCTCGAAGGTAATTACTCTGCCCCGACTGTCTTGCAGTTACCAAGTCTGTGTAGGGTCACTGTCTTATTCTTGAATCGTGTTTGCAGAATTCTGTCAGAACTTTGAAGAGGAGACCAGTCGAGTGGAGCCAGGCTTGGACCCTGCTAACTCCCTTGTGAAGGACGAGGCTGCAATGAACGTGCTCCGTCTGGAGTCTCGTATTGCCAGCGTGGTTGACTATCTTGCTCGACTGAAGGTTGCGATGTCGTGGATCGACACATCACTCTGGCCTGGGACGATGCTTCAGAACGACCTCGAGTCCCTGATGGCTCGACTTAATGAAGTCCCAGGTTGAGTGGCGGAATGGAAGAAATCTTCTGCTAGATGTGGTGCTGATGTCGCTCTGTCTCTGGTCCGCGTCCATTGCTAGGAGGCGCGAGAAGAAAAGCTGGCCGCCATCCAAGTTGCCAATACCAGGAAGCACAACTTTCAAGAATTCATGGAGACTTTCATTGCTGCTACCACTCGTATTGCAGACGGGATCGACTTGGACGAGTTCGTCGCCCCTTCCAGTCCTCCTCCTGAGGAATGAAAAACTTTTATGCTTCACGTCAAATTTGCCTCGGAATGCCGAGTGGATTTGTAACCGTTAAACTCTGCCGAGCCGAGTGCTCGAGTACTTTGATCAGAGGTCTGGGACCTTTTAGGCTTTATATGATCTTGATTTCTCGTTGAATATCTTCATGATTTGATTCGTCGAGTGGAACTTGATCTTCACTCGGAATAACCTTGTATTTGCGGCGCAACTCCGAAGGAGAAGGTAGCAGTCGACTTGCGCCTCATCGTCCTTGCGGATTGGGTTGTGTCCTGTACTTAGGCGAGCACTAGGCTGCAGCTAAGCCTCCGAGTGGGAGGTTTGCTCTCCACTCGATAGGATTTTTAAACACTTAGGCGAGCGCTGGGCTGCAGCTAAGCCCCCGAGTGGGAGGTTTGCTCTCCACTCGATAGGATTTTTAAACACTTAGGTGAGCACTGGGCTGCAGCTAAGCCCCCGAGTGGGAGGTTTGCTCTCACTTGGTAGGATTTTTAAACACTTAGGCGAGCACTGGGCTGCAGCTAAGCCCCCGAGTGGGAGGATTGCTCTCCACTCGGTAGGATATTTTCAAACTTACGCGAGTGCCTGACTGCAGCTAAGTCTCTAGGTGGGAGAACTTAGGCGAGTACTGGACTGCAGCTAAGCCCCCGAGTGGGAGGATTGCTCTCCACTCGGTAGGATTTTTTCAAACTTAGGCGAGTGCCTGACTGCAGCTAAGTCTCTAAGTGGGAGAACTTAGGCGAGTACTGGACTGCAGCAAAGCCCCCGAGTGGGAGGATTGCTCTCCACTCGGTAGGATTTTTTCAAACTTAGGCGAGCACTGGGCTGCGGCTAAGCCCCCGAGTGGGAGGTTTGCTCGCCAGTCGGTAGGATTTTTAAACACTTAGCCGAGCACTGGGCTGCAGCTAAGCTCCCGAGTGGGAGGATTGCTCTCCACTCGGTAGGATTTTTTCAAACTTAGGCGAGTGCCTGATTGCAGCTAAGTCTCTAGGTGGGAGAACTTAGGCGAGTACTGGACTGCAGCTAAGCCCCCGAGTGGGAGGATTGCTCTCCACTCGGTAGGATTTTTTCAAACTTAGGCGAGTGCCTGACTGCAGCTAAGTCTCTAAGTGGGAAAAGTTAGTCGAGTACTGGACTGCAGCTAAGCCCCCGAGTGGGAGGTTTGCTCTCCACTCGGTAGGATTGTTTCAAACTTAGGCGAGTGCCTGACTGCAGCTAAGTCTCTAAGTGGGAGAACTTAGGCGAGTACTGGACTGCAGCTAAGCCCCCGAGTGGGAGTCTGGCTCGCCACTCGGTAGGATTTTTAAACACCTAGGCGAGCACTGGGCTGCAGCTAAGCCCCGAGTGGGAGTCTGGCTCTCCACTCGGTAGGATTTTTGAACACTTAGGCAAGCACTGGGCTGCAGCTAAGCCCCCGAGTGGGAGTCTGGCTCTCCACTCGGTAGGATTTTTCAAACTTAGGCGGAACGGATTCGCAGCTAAGTCACCCACTGGGGGATTTCGTATGCAAACAAAAGTGACAGCAATTATTGGAACACTCTTGTCTTTGGTAAAAATAAACTGCAGAAATTTTTTCTTATTACATCTCGTCCAAGGGAGAACTCAAGTGTAAAAGGGGCGGAGCAGTTCCGCATTCCAAGCTCGTGGCTCGTCGATCTGGCGATCAACATTGTAGAGGTGATATGCTCCATTGTGGAGGACTCTGGTGACGATGAAGGGGCCTTCCCAAGTAGGAGCAAGTTTGTGTGGTTTCTGCTGATCCACTCGGAGGACCAAATCTCCTTCTTGGAAGGCTCGGCTCTTCACATTTCTGGCATGGAATCGACGCAAGTCTTGCTGATAGATGGTCGATCTGATCATAGCCATTTCCCTCTCCTCCTCTAGGAGGTCGACTGCGTCTTGCCGGGCTTGCTCTGCTTCGTCTTCGTTATAAAGCTCGACTCTGGGGGCGTTGTGAAGTAGATCGCTCGGCAGGACGGCTTCGGCTCCGTAAACCAGAAAGAATGGCGTTCTTCCAGTCGACCGGTTCGGGGTGGTCCTCAGTCCCCACAAAACTGACGGAAGCTCGTCGACCCAAGCGCCTGCTGCGTGCTTGAGATCACGCATCAGTCGAGGCTTCAGTCCTTTGAGAATTAGACCATTTGCTCTTTCAGCTTGTCCATTCGACTGGGGATGCGCGACCGACGCGTAGTCGACTCGTGTGCCTTGAGAGGCGCAAAAAGCTCTGAACTTGTCTGAATCGAAGTTTGACCCATTGTCAGTGATGATGCTATGCGGGACCCCGTATCTGAATATCAACTCTCTGACGAAACTGATAGCAGTGCTAGCATCAAGATTTTTGATAGGCTTGGCTTCAATCCATTTGGTAAACTTGTCGACTGCCACAAGCACATGTGTGAATCCGCTCCTGCCTGTTCTCAGTGGACCAACCATGTCCAGTCCCCAAACAGCGAAGGGCCAGACGAGTGGAATGGTCCTCAGAGCTGATGCTGGCTTGTGCGACATGTTGGAGTAGAACTGGCAGCCTTCACACTTGTCGACTATCTCTTTCGCCATTTCGTTTGCCCTGGGCCAGAAAAACCTGCTCGGTATGCTTTGGCCACAATGGTCCGAGAGGACGCATGGTGACCACAGGTCCCCGAGTGGATATCATCAAGGATCATCTGACCTTCTTCTGGCGTTATGCACTTCTGACCGATTCCAGTTGCGCTTTCTCTATACAACTGTCCTTTTATGACTGTGAAAGCTTTAGATCGACGGACGATCTGTCGAGCCTCTTCTTCGTCCTCTGGAAGTTCTTTCCTCAAGATATACGCGATGTATGGTATCATCCAGTCGGGAGTGATAGCCAAGACCTCCATGACTAGGTCGACCACAGCAGGAATTTCGACTTCAGTCGGATCTGTGGCACTTTTCGGTTGCGGGGCTTCTTCTGTAAAAGGATCCTCCTGGACCGACGGCGAGCGGATGTGCTCCAAAAACACATTGTTGGGAATGGCTTCTCTCTTGGAGCCTATCTTTGCCAGATCATCAGCTGCTTGATTTTTCAGTCGGGGGATGTGATGAAACTCTAACCCCTCGAATTTCTTTTCTAACTTTCTTCCTGCGTTGCAGTAGCCAGTCATAGCTGGGCTTCTGACGTCCCACTCCTTCATCACCTGGTTGACCACCAAATCTGAGTCGCCATAGACCATGAGGCGCCGGACGCCGAGTGAAATGGCCATGCGTAACCCATACAAGAGTGCTTCATATTCTGCTTCATTATTGGAGGAATCGAAGTGAATCTGGAGAACATATCTGAGCTTATCTCCTCGGGGGGAGACCAATACTACCCCAGCACCGGAACCATTCATCATCTTAGATCCATCGAAGAACATGGTCCAGTGCTCCGAGTGAACTTGAGTCGGAAGTTGCTGTTCAATCCACTCGGTGACGAAATCTGCAATTGCTTGAGACTTGATAGCCTTCTTTGCTACAAACTTGATATCTAGGGGAAGGTGTTCAATCGCCCACTTCGCCACTCGACCAGTTGCATCTCTGTTGTGCAAAATCTCTGACAGTGGAGCGTCGCTGACGACTGTAATGGAATGGTCAGAGAAGTAGTGTGCAACCTTCTTCGTGGTCATGTAAATCCCATATACAAGCTTCTGGTAATGGGGATATCTTTCCTTCGAAGGAGTCAAAACTTCAGACACGTGATATACTAGGCACTGAACTCTAAGGCCTTTCCTTCTTCTTCCCGCTCGACCGTAAGTACTGTACTGACAACTTGTCCCGTGGCCGCAATGTAAAGCAGCAGAGGCTCTTTACTGATTGGGGCAGCAAGCACCGGCTGGGTGGAGAGCAGAGCTTTGAGCTCTGCGAACGCTGCATCAGCTTCTGGAGTCCACTCGAACTTGTCAGACTTCTTCATCAGTCGGTAAAGAGGCAACGCCTTTTCACCGAGACGAGAAATGAATCGACTTAGAGCGGCCAAGCAACCTGTAAGCTTCTGGACATCGTGTACACGCACAGGGCGCTTCATCCGGAGTATGGTGCCAACTTTCTCGGGATTGGCGTCGATTCCTCGTTCGGAAACGAGGAAACCGAGTAACTTTCCACCTGGAACTCCGAATGTGCACTTTGATGGATTGAGCTTGATATCATATCTCCTGAGGTTAGCAAAGGTTTCGGCAAGGTCAGTCAGTAGGTCGGAACCTTTCCGTGACTTAACCACAATATCATCCATGTATGCTTCTACGTTCCGACTGATCTGAGTGAGCAAACACTTCTGAATCATCCTCATGAACGTGGCTCCAGCATTCTTGAGGCCGAAGGGCATGGTGATGTAACAGAAGCACCCGAATGGGGTGATGAAAGCCGTTTTGATCTCGTCGGGTCCATACAGACGGATCTGATGGTACCCTGAATAAGCATCTAGAAAAGACAAACGCTCACACCCCGCGGTCGAGTCGACTACCTGGTCGATGCGGGGGAGAGGGAAATGATCTTTCGGGCAGGCCCGATTGATATGTTTAAAGTCAATGCACATGCGAAGTGACTTGTCCTTCTTGGGGACCATGACAACATTGGCGAGCCACTCGGAGTGGTAAATCTCTCGGATGAACTCCGCTGCTAAGAGCCGAGCCACCTCCTCGCCAATAGCTTTCCTCTTCTGGACGGCGGACCGTCGAAGATGTTCTTTCACAGGCTTGAACTTCGGGTCGACTCGTAGACGGTGCTCAGCCAGCCCCCTGGGAACTCCAGGCATGTCAGAAGGCTTCCATGCGAAGATGTCCCAGTTCTCACGGAGGAACTGGATGAGCGCTTCTTCCTATTTGGAGTCGAGCGTCGTTGAGATGTGAGTCGGGGCAGCATCGGGGTCGGTCGGGTGAATGTGGGCTGGCTTTGTTTCACCGGACGACTGAAAAGCAGATTCTGAAGCAGGCTTCTTGGCTCGTAGCAATTCACTCGGATCAGCAGTCTTCTGGTACTCTTGCAGCTCAACAACTGCCATCTGAGCGTCAGCAATCTTTGAGCCTTTCTGAAAACACTCTTCTGCCTTCTTCCGATTGCCTGTAACAGTGATCACACCTTTGGGACCAGGCATCTTCAATTTGAGATACACATAACATGGTCGAGCCATGAAGCGTGCGTAAGCTGGCCTGCCCAAAATGGCATGATAAGCACTTTGGAAGTCCACAACCTCGAATGTCAACTTTTCCTTGCGGTAATTCTTTGAATCACCGAAAACCACATCAAGAGCGATCTGGCCGAGTGATTCGGCTTTCTTCCCAGGAATGACTCCGTGGAAGCTCATGTTACTGGTACTGAGCCTGGACATCGGAATGCCCATTCCTTTCAATGTTTCAGCATACAATATGTTCAGGCCACTGCCACCATCCATCAGGACTTTGGTCAGTCGAGTGCCTTCGACAACTGGGTCGACCACCAAAGCTTGCCTCCCAGGGGTGGCAATGTGCGTAGGGTGATCAGACTGGTCGAATGTGATGGCAGTCTGAGACCACTTCAGATAACTGGGTGTTGCCGGAGCAACCATATTCACCTCACGGTTAATGACTTTCAGTCGACTTTTGCTTTCGACATCAGCAAAAATCATCAGGGTGGAATTGATTTGGGGGTATCCATCGTCACTATCTTCCTTGTCCTCAACTCTGTCCGACTCTTTTTCCTTATCTTTGGACTGTTTGCCCTGAAACTGCTGGATCAGGAGCCGGCACTGTCGAGTGGTATGCTTTGGGTAAATAAAATTACCCTCTTCATCTTTCTTGGTGTGGATGTGACATGGCAGATCCAAAACATCATTTCCATCTTGATCCTTGACTTTCTTGGGCTTCCAGGGGCCTTTGGGTTTTCCCTTGAAATTTCCCTGGGTTACGGCCAGGGCCTCCCCAGGGGCGGCTGGCTCGGCCTTCCGCTTCTGTTTCCGACTGGAGTTTCCTCCGGTTTCTTGGGCGACTGCCTTGTGCTTGCCACTCCGGAGTCGATCTTCGTCTTCACCATTAGCGTATTTGGTGGCAATCTCCATCATCCGGTTCAGAGACATCTCTCCAGTTCGACCGAACTTCAGATTCAATTCTCTGTATTTAACGCCTTCTTTAAAGGCACAAACTGCTTGATGGTCAGGCACATTCTCAACTGTGTGATGCAACGTGATCCACCTCTGGATGTAATCCCTCAGAGTTTCATTCGGTTTCTGTACGCAAGAACGCAATTCTGTAAGGCCTGCGGGTCGCTTGCATGTTCCCTCAAAGGTTGTGACAAACACTCGGGAGAGGTCCTCCCAAGTGTAGATGCTGCTGGGTGCCAACTGATTTAGCCACGCTCTGGCTGAGCCCTCTAACATGAAAGGCAAATGCTTCATGGCCACCTCATCATTACCACCGCCAATCTGTACAGCCACTTGGTAATCTTCGAGCCAAGTGTCAGGCTTAGACTCACCGGTGAACTTGCTGACTCCAGTCGCCAACCTGAAGTTGGGAGGAATCACTGCGGCTCTGATGGCTCGACTGAAACACTCTGGCCCCGAAACATGTACTCTGCTTCTGGCAGGCGCATCTCTGTTGTGGCCTTCCCGATGAGCTCTATTCCTGTCAACCAAACCTTGAACGAGGATAGATCTCGCGTCAAAGCCTGGGTCCCTGGGGTCGACTGGAATCCTCTGCCCAACACTACGAGGGCGCCTGTCATCTCGATGTCGAGGCGCATATGACCCACTCCTCGGGGGAGGGGTTGGCACTCGACGTCGATCATCACGATCGGATCGGTGATCATACTACTCATTCCTTCTGTACTGATCATGCCGGTCACCACATCCCTCACGCCTCGGAGGCGATCTCGGGCTGTGAGCCGACTGGACTATATCTGTTGCAATGGATCGACTGTGGATCCTATTCCGCAACTGAGAAATAGCGGAATTCTGGTTTCCCGCCGCCCGGAGCAACGCTCTGATCTGCAACAAGCCCCTGCCTTCCTCCGACTGGGAGGGCTGAATCGATTCTGCTATACGGGCCGCGGCGGCCAAATTCTGAACTGGGGTTCGGTATACCTGCGTCGGCGGGAAGAGCTGACGTCGACTAGACTCGGGAGCCCGCTGACGTGCTTGCTCGTTGAGTGCTCGCTGGAGATTCTCCAGTCGAGTGCGCTCGGCCAAGTTAGGCAAGCGCGCGTCCTCCAAGGCCCGGGCCTCGGGGGTCTCTCCGACGATAGGAGTGTGGAGTGCGTCCATGTTCCACCGGCGAAGCTCCTCTCGCTGTAATGATGTGAGAGGTTCGGGAGATACTCATCGTGAGGATGTGACAGGTCGCCCCCACCCGCGCCTCCATCGGCGCGAGGGAAACCGGGAGGAGTGTGCCTTCCATCGACCGCCAGAACCTCAGCCACTGGGTCGCTGCTGTCGCACTCAGATGCGGTCTCCGCGGAGCCAGTCGACAGGTCGAACAGGCCGCAGAGGGATTCGTTAGGCTCGATTGCCACGACTTGTGGGGCGGCCGACTGGCGAGCCACGACATGCCTCACCCACCTCTAAAGTCTCGACCAACCAGAGCGCTTGCGGCGGTGGGAGACAGAGCGGGGAGACGACACGGGGGCCGACCGATACTGCGTCGACGGCTGCCGCAGGAGGACGCCACGAACGCATGCGCGGAAGTGCGTCGCACCGCGGACGGGGAGCGCGTCGATGTCGAGTGGTGCCTCCTGAAGCCAGGCGGAGTCGTCGGCGATGAATGTGAGCGCGCCGAGGCGGATCTCGTGGCCCTCCACCAAAACTCCGCACGAAACCATGATCAAAGGGATCGGAAAAATCGCAACTTCTCCAATCAGGCGCTAAGATTCCTGCCCTACGGTGGGCGCCAACTGTCGTGGTTCTAACTCTGACAGTGATGTAGGGGGGTGTGTATGGAGAGGCTAGATCTCAGCTATTGGGAAGTTGTAAACACACGAGGATTACGAGTTCAGGCCCTTCTCGGAGGAAGTAACAGCCCTACATCCTGGTGCCCGGAGGCGGTCGATTGGATTATGTGTGTATGAATAACAGGTGTGTGAACCCGTCATACTGAGGAGGGGGGTGGCTTATATAGAGTTCGCCGGCTCTCTCCTGCCCTCAGTGATGCAGGGTTTAAGGTACATTTAAGGTTGGGCGTTACTGGTAACGCCCCTAATAAAGTGCTATAATGACCATAAAGACTACTTAATAGCCGACCATTTGCCTACGGAGTGACTTTAGGTCTCTTGACAGTCGAGTGGTTGGCTTCATGGTCGAGTGATAGCTTCTTGGTCGAGTGTCTTGAACCTGTCGAGTGGGATACCTTCAAGTCGATTGAAAGGTGACTTCTTCTAGGGATGTCCTTGGGTAGGGCTCTTTGGACAGGTCCGTGCCCCTACCCTAGGTACGTAGCTTCATCAGATCGTACACCACCGAACACCGTGGGACGCGAGCGGCGCGGACTGACGCCTTCCACCCTAACACCACGGCGTGCGCGGGCCTCCGCAAAATCCTCAAACTACGCAGCAGCGACCACGCCACACACCGACAGGAACAAGTGAACATGCAAGCCGGGCTCGTGGTAGTGCGGGAGCTACTACGGTACCGGCTGATGGAGAGCGGCCGCGATGTGTTGCTGGAATGCGTCCCCGAGATGTTGGATGCTGTAGCCAGGGGTTCGCCGCCTCTCTGCTCCCTACTTACATCTCAAGTTGTGGCCAGGTCGCACGACGGGCCTCATTGCCCTCATGCTCCCAGGTGCACCAGGAGGGCTCGCCAGCGCCAGCACGACCAGCGGTGCCGGACATCCGGCCGCGCCCTTGCGTCCCCCAGGTGGCGTAGTTGCGGGCATTGCTCCTCACGGTCCCAATCGAGCGCCACCCTACAACCACCAGGGAGGCGCACCGAGCTCAGCGGCGTGGGGCACAGGGCGTCTCAATGGAGGTTTCGGAGAGGCAGCTCAGGAAGCCTATGTAGCCCGCATGGTGGATCAGGAGTACACGCCAGGGGACGACCCCTGCACGTTCTTCGAGCCGGGCTGGGAAGAAGAGATGCTGGAAGGCGAGGCCATCCATGAGCCACCCAGGGGCCTCGCCGACCCCGCCAATGACAACCACCGCAGGGTACCACTTATATCTTAGGAGCAGGCTTACGCTAACCATGGGTCGTAGGTGGACCAGGCCACAACGGAGGACGGCGACGCCAGCGTGGCAGCCCCACTCCAGCCAAGGGCAACGCACTCGGAGCTACATGGAACGTGTCCGGAGCAAGGCCCTCCCACACGTCGCGCGGGGCAAGGCGTTGCCTCGAGGTAGGTCCTCTACAGGGGAGGCGCCGACAAGCCCTCCCCCCAGCAGAGGGCCCATGGTCGCCGAGGGTGCTACTAGCGTACCCTTTTCCCCTTGGCATCGTCCTAGTTTCCGGACGCCCCAACGGTGGTCGAGGGTGGCGCAAAGCAAGGCTCGCGCCTGTGAATGTCTCCACCCGTGCCACTCTCACGTAATAATGAGTGGGGCTATACACGCCCAGGAGTCTCCGGAGATCCGCCCTCGGGCCTCGGGGGCTCAAGCCCACATCCTAGTGGAAGCACCATGCTCAGCGCTGGCCGTCGACACTATTCCCCAATGACTATGCTCACGACCAGTGAAAGCACTAGGCTTCACACTGGTGAGAAGACAAGAACACTAGCTAGGTGCCAGACGCGGTCATTTTGTTTCAACCCCTTTTCCGTAGCTTGATTTTCCGTGCTTTTGAATTTGAAATCGCAGTCGTATTTTCATTGGCAAGCATGGGGGGGGGCGTCTTTTCTCGTTCATGTTGATTTCTTGAGTTTTCTAGCTCCGTGCCTCGTTTCAAGGCTAGCACCTACGGCCCCTCCCTTACGAGTGCCTCACGAGCGGGGTTGGTCGTGGTATGTGCGTGCATCTCACCATGATCTAACACTCGTCTCTCGCAAGGCCCTCTCGGGCGGACTAGTGAGCTCCTTAGAAGCCCGAAACCTCGCGAGCCACGGAGGACTCCCCTCGGGAGAAATGCACATCGACAACTACAAGGCCAGTCTATGCCCCGCCTAGACTGAGGTAAGTTACTACAGCAAGCTCGCGGAGGAACTTGAGAATTCACAAAAGCATGTCTTAAGTCTGGCTCAAGGAATAAAACAATAGTCTGATTACTTGAGGGGCTCCCCGTCCCAAAAATGTACTTACATCTTCGGGGGCCATGCCCAAGCTTTTTGCATGCAGGTTCAAAATAAGGAGCGTGGTCTCAATCGAACATGTCGCTCGAAGCATCTTCCGAGTCACTCCCGGATATGCTACTAGCCTCGTCGCCAGCATCGTTTTCACCATCAGCGACCACGTCGCCTTCATCTGCCACGACCATAGCTGCATCGTCGTCAGAAGCGAAAGCTCTGACCGGAGCATCCATGTTATCATCTACCCAGCTCGCCAGGTTGTCCCGGATAGCTCTGGGCACTAGGGCGATGGCGGCGTCGAAGTCAAAGTTGGGGTCGGCATTATGAAGATGGCTGAAGACGAGGGAAAATGCGCGCCCAAGGAGGCCACGGCTCTTTTCGTCAACGAGCTCACAAACCCTCTCAGCTCGGTCCTCCAGGCACGTCACGACATCAGTGAAGAAGCGAAGATGGCCGGCATAGTCTTATACAATAGGATGAGGGGCGTATTCGTCGCAGATGATGCCCGGCGCCCGATTGGCCCTCACCCTGAGGTCCTGGAGCATGGGGACGTGTTCGCGCTGCAACGTCCATTGGCAGATCGCCTCCTCCCTGCTCTACCGCTGAGGGATTCAGCAGCGGCAACTCACTTCTGAAGCGGGAGCAGTTCAGCACGGGCGGAGGCCAACTTGGCTTGCATGGAGAACAAGGCAGTTGCAGCGGCCTTCTCGCGCTGCTTCGCTGTAACACCCCGGATGTAACTTTCCCAATTTGTAGTCCACTCTTGCCGTTTCCGGCGTTAAGTTATTTTATTTTCTCGGGTTCGTGTTTTTGTCTCCGTGTGTTGTTATCGTTGTCATGCATCTCATATCATGTCATCATGTGCATTGCATTTGCATACATGTTCGTCTCATGCATTCAAGCATTTTCCCCGTTGTCCGTTTTGCATTCCGGCGCTTGGTTCACCTCCGGTGGTCATTTCTAGCTTTCGTTCGTGTGTGGGGATTAAACATTTCCGGATTGGACCGAGCTTGCCAAGCGGCCTTGGTTTACTACCAGTAGACCGCCTGTCAAGTTTCGTATCATTTGGACTTCGTTTGATACTCCAACGGTTAACCGAGGGACCGAAAAGGCCTCGTGTGTATTGCAGCCCAACACCCCTCCAATTTGGCCCAAAACCCACCTAAAGCTGCTCCATCATCTAGAGCGTTCGATCACGATCGCGTGGCCGAAAACCTCACCTCATTTGGACTCTCCTAGCTCCCTCTACGCCTATAAATATCACCCCCTCCGAAATTCGTGGTCCATTCCACCCCTAACCCTAGTCCCGCTCCTCTCCGCGCGCCGGACATTGTCCGCCAGCGCCGGACATGCCGCCGCCAACCACACCCACGCCGCCACTCCAACCGCAGCCCGCCCGGCCCAGGCGAGGCCCCCGCGGCCCAACCGGCTTCGCCGCCCCGTGCCGCCTCGCCCGAGCTGCTCCGCCGCCCGCGCCGCCTCGCCCTAGCTGCTCCGCCGCCCCGCACAGCCGCCGACGCCCCTCGCCGGCCACCGCCGCCCTTCGCCGCCCGACGACGGCCGCCGCCTCGCCGCTTCCTTCGGCCACTGGCGCCGCCCCGCTTCCGGCCAGATCCGGCGTTCCAACGCCCGGATCCCGCGTGGCCGAAAACCGCACCTCATTTGGACTCTCCTAGCTCCCTCTACGCCTATAAATATCACCCCCTCCGAAATTCGCGGTCCATTCCACCCCTAACCCTAGTCCCGCTCCTCTCCGCGCACCGGACATTGTCCGCCGGCGCCGGACACGCCGCCGCCAACCACACCCGCGCTGCCACTCCAACCGCGGCCCGCCCGGCCCAGGCGAGGCCCCCGCGGCCCAACCGGCTCCGCCGCCCCGTGCCGCCTCGCCCGAGCTGCTCCGCCGCCCGCGCCGCCTCGCCCTAGCTGCTCCGCCACCCCGCGCAGCCGCCGATGCCCCTCGCCGGCCACCGCTGCCCGACGACGGCCGCCGCCTCGCCGCTTCATTCGGCCACCGGCGCCGCCCCGCTTCCGGCCAGATCCGGCGTCCCCACGCCCGGATCCGGCGCCCGCGCCCCTCTCCGGCGAAGATTCGGCCTGGCTCCGGCAACCCCCCCCCTCCCCGACGAGTTCGAGCTCTCTCCGGCGAACCTCGGAATCCGCGCCGTTCGGAGCTGGATCTAGATCCAACGTGGGTTGACTTTTTCGCCCGAAACCCTAATCCATGTGCTCCTGTTCATCGCGTCATATCCCCGCATCCGTAGCTCTGTTTTTGGCATATAGCATATCAAAATGTTCACCTCAGAGAGTACATCATTTCATTCCATTGCATCATTTTCATTTGAGTTCATCTTGATGCCCGAAATGCTGTTAGAAGAGGGCTACTTGAGATAATTGTCAGATTTGCTACTCCATTTTGCATATTTGTCACTTTTGCCATGATTATTGTGTGCATGATATGCCCATGAGCTCTACATATGTTTTGTTAAGGGTTTTTCCATCCTTCCAGAGGTGCAACCCATGTATTTTTGTGATGTGTGTGGTGACTAGTGCAAGCTTGCAAAGTGAGGCACTTGGTAGTGCTGATTTCAGGGACTTAGTAATTTCACTAAGTCCTTGACCTGTTTATCTCATGATGACATATGTTCTTGTTGTTTCCTAGTGATCCGTGCCTCTTTTGAGGATGATCAGTAAGGATGTTTTGTTAATCTTGTAGCGCTTTATCCATCCATGTCTTTGTTTGCAATTATGGAGCACCTAGCTTGAGTCAATCGAGCTCTACTTTTGCTACTTTGTGAATCTGGGCAGATTGTCAACTTGTTTGCAATTTTGCCGATGATGTTGTAGTTGATCCGTGCATGCTATGCTATTGTTCTTGCCATGTATAGCTTGCATTTTGTTTATTTTTGATGGGTGTATGCTTAGATTGTCATGACTTGCTCCGAAGTGAGTGCATCGAGCTCGTAAACATGCCTACTTGATATCTGTTTTCAGCATGCTCCAGTTTTCACTAAGTCTGTGATCTGATTATGTTTTTGCCATGTTCACATGCTTGCAATTGTATTTTCTGATCCCTTTTGGCTCAAGGTCACTAAGGGACTTTTGTTAAGCTCTTTGAGTAGCTCCATGCCATGCTTTACTTTGCCATGTTCAGGTCCTGTAGCATGTAGTTTTGTTGCTCCGAAGAGTGCTGCCTGATGTGAAATTCCAGACAAGTGTTAATTTCACCAAGCCTGAGATCTGTTTTCCATATGCATTTTTGCCATGCTTGTTTGAACCTAATAATGGATGAATTGGCCGTAGATCAGTGCTAGACTTTTGTTAAGCATCTTGAATGCATCCCTTCCATGTATTTTGATGCCATGTTTGGGTGTTGTAGCTTGTTCATCTCATTGCATTTAGATGGCTACTTGCTGTAAATCGCAGAACGTGGCCATATTTGAATTGCTTGCCATTTCCAAACCGTAACTCCGATTCCGACGTTCTTTATATCGTTTTCAAGCGATTTCATCTCATCTTTCCAGTGGCACACTTGGATTCCCAAGTTGAGGCCAGGTTCATGCATCCCTTTTCAAATCTTGCATATGCATCCCGCATAGCATACCATCTTTGCATCATATTGTTTGAGCTTTGCACATGATTGATTGTGTTCCGTTTGCTTGTTTGTCTTGTTTGGGTAGAGACGGGAGACGAGTTCGCTAATGAGGAGCCCGTTGAGTTTGCTTTCGAGGATCCAGTCAACTCTGACAACTTTGCAGGCAAGATGATCATACCCTCGAAATCACTACTATCTTTGCTTTGCTAGATGCTCGCTCTTTCGCTATGCCAATGCTACGATGCCTACCACTTGCTTTCAAGCCTCCCATATTTCCATGTCAAACCTCTAACCCACCTTGTCCTAGCAAACCATTTTTTGGCTATGTTACCGCTTTGCTCAGCCCCTCTTATAGCGTTGCTAGTTGCAGTTGAAGATTGGAGGCCGTTCCTTGTTGGAACCTTTATTTACTTGTTGGGATATCATTATATTATCTTGTTATATTAATTCATATATATACTTGGTAAAGGGTGGAAGGCTCGGCCTCTCGCCTAGTGTTTTGTTCCACTCTTGCCGCCCTAGTTTCCGTCATATCGGTGTTATGTTCCCGGATTTTTGCGTTCCTTACGCGGTTGGGTTATAATGGGAACCCCTTGATAGTTCGCCTTGATTAAAGCTTTTCCAGCAATGCCCAACCTTGGTTTTACCATTTGTCACCTAGCCTCTTTTTCCCTTGGGTTTCCGGAGCCCGAGGGTCATCTTATTTAAACCCCCCTGGGCCAGTGCTCCTCTGAGTGTTGGTCCACCTGTCAGCTGCCGGTGGCCACCAGGGGCAACTCTGGGCTGGCCTACCTGTACCTAAGACAAGATGAGTGTGCCTTGAGAAAGACATATGTGCAGCTCCTATCGGGATTTGTCGGCACATTCGGGCGGTGTTGCTGGTCTTGTTTTAACCTGTCGAAGTGTCTTGAAGAACTGAGATACCGAGTCTGATCGGAACGTCTCGGGAGGAGGTCTATTCCTTCGTTGACCGTGAGAGCTTGTCATGGGCTAAGTTGGGACTCCCCTGTAGGGATTTGAACTTTCGAAAGCCGTGCCCGCGGTTATGGGCAGATGGGAATTTGTTAATGTCCGGTTGTAGATAACTTGAACCTTAACTTAATTAAAATGAATCAACTGAGTGTGTTACCGTGATGGCCTCTTCTCGGCGGAGTCCGGGAAGTGGACACGGTGTTGGAGTAATGCTTGTGCAGGTTGTCCTCTAGTTTCTTGCTCGCGCTTTGCCTCCTCTTCTCGCTCTCTTTTGCGAACAGGATAGCCACCATATATGCTAGTCGCTTGCTGCTGCTCCACTTATATTTACCTTGCCTTACCTATAAGCTTAAATAGTCTTGATCGCGAGGGTGCGAGATTGCCGAGTCCCTGTGGCTCATAGATTACTATTACACCAGATGCAGGGCCTGATGACTCCGCTCCAGGTGACGCGCTCGAGCTCAAGTGGGAATTCGACGAGGACTCTCAATGTTATTATGTTTCTTTTCCTGATGATCAGTAGTGGTGCCCAGTTGGGGGTGATTGGGACCGTGTCGCATGTTGGGTTATCTTTTATTTTGGCGCCGTAGTCGAGCCATGAGTGTTTGGATGATGTAATGTTATTTATGTACCTTGATTAACGTGGCGAGTGTAAGCCAACTATGTTATCTCCCCTTTATTATTATATTACATGGGATGTTGTGAAGATTGCCTAACTTGCGACATATGCCTTCAATGCGATTATGTCTCTAAGTCGTGCCTCGACACGTGGGAGCTATAGTCGCATCGAGGGTGTTACAAGTTGGTAATCAGAGCCTTCCCCGACCATAGGAGCCCCATTGCTTGATCGTTTTTAGCGGCCGAGTTGTGTCTAGAAAAATGTTTTGAGTCATTTAGGAATTATATATCGGAGAGTTTAGGAATTCTTTTTACTTCCCAGTCTCCTCATCGCTCTGGTAAGGCATCCTGACGTAGAGTTTTGACTCTTCTCTTCTCAAATTTCACAAAATTTTTTAGGATCACGCGGGTATCTTGGAATCGTTCCGATGGTTTTATGATGAGAACATTGTCTTGGTGCCTCCTGTCAGGGGTTTTGTGGAAGTGTCCCGGGGAGTTGAGCTCTGAGGTGTTGTCGTCATAATTTTATCGTTGCAGTTCTGGAATACCTGAGTTTAGTACGCCGACATCGAAAATCTCTTTTATGCAGTTCGTTGGTGAGATAACCTCGACGCCACCCAGTACTGGGGCGGGAGTTCGGGAGTATCGCCATAACTTGTATAACGGATGCTTTTCGAAGGTTGAGGTAGATGGTTTCCGAAGTTTTTCTCGGTTATGTGTTGAAGGATGGATACAGCTGGATGTAGGATTTGCTAGATTTGGGTGAGATATTATGCTTCCCCTGTATCCCCAACACCTGATTGCATAACCGGAAAGATTCGGGAGTTTCATAGGTGGGAATTCTAGTAGCTCTAGTTCTTCTTCCACGGATATTGGTTTGAGATTGGGATTTCTTACCGATTATTCGTTCTTGATCCGTACCTTGTTGATTTATTTCTCTACCTAAATTCTAAGTGGCTTCTCAATTTATGGATATGTGACCATTTCAAGAGGAATGCATTCGTTCACTTTGTTCGGATGTGAAGACTATATGTTGCAATTTTCATTCCATTGGATTCAGCTTCAATACTTGTCTGTCTATGTGCTAATGGTGGTCAACCTCTTCAGGATGGCTCCTCCAACGCGCACGATTCCGAATCCTGATCCGCCACCACCTCCACCTCCTCCGGAGGCATGGCAAGCTGTGATGGCCGCAACCAATGTAAACACACAGTTGAGCATGAAAATTCTCCAAGAGCGCAATCAAGGCAACCAAGGGAACCAAGGCAACAATCAGAATCACTCTGCTACACTCAACCAGTTCCTTGCTAATGGTCCTAAGACTTTCAGCAATTGTGTTGAGGCAACCGATGCTGACGATTGGCTTGTGGATCTGTGCAAGCATTTCGAGTGCAGTAACGTCAGGCCTGAGGACTTTGTCAAGTTCGCTTCCTTCCAACTCAAAGATCAAGCTGCAGAATGGTTCCAGCAGTACAAGGACTCCAGAGGTGGACGTGTTATCACTTGGGATGAATTTCGTCAAGATTTCAGAGCTCACCATATCCCTCAGAGCATGGTTGAAAGCAAGCGTGAGGAATTCCGCAATCTGAAGCAAGGCTCTTTGTCTGTCTATGACTACAACAAGTTGTTTCAGAAGCTTGCCCGCTTTGCTAAGCAGGACATCCCTGATGAGAAGAGCATGATATACCAGTTCAGGGGTGGTCTCAGAGAAGAAATCCAACTAGCTCTTGTTCTCTTTGAGCCCTTGAGGTACGATGAGTTCTACAACATGGCATTGAAGCAAGAGGCTGCTCAATTGAGGTGTGATGCTTCCAAGAAGCGAGTCAGAGATGTTACTCCTTCTTCCTCTACTAGAGTGACCAAGCAGCAGAAGTATTGGCTTCCTCCTCCTCCGTTTCGTCAGCCGTATCAGCAGAAGAGCAAAGGTGGCAGTGGATCTTCCCACCCACCCAACCCTGGCTTTCAGAACAAGACTTCGTCTCAAGCTCCAAGATCGAGTGCTCCATATCACCGTCCGCTTTCAGAGGTCACGTGCAACAAGTGCCAACAGAAGGGTCACTATGCCAACAAGTGTTTCAACCAGAGGCGTCTTCCTCCTCCTCCTCCTGTGAGATCGGCAAGTACAACTGTGGTCAAGCATAACCCCAAGCATGCCAAGGTTAACTTGATGAATGCAGCTCAGGCAGAGGAATCATCAGATGTCATCATGGGTAACCTTCCTGTTAATGATATTCCTGCAAAAGTTCTTTTTGACACGGGTGCATCGCATTGTTTCATCTCAAGACCGTTTTCATCTAAGCATGGTTTGGCTCTACAAATTTTGCCTAGTCCATTAGCAGTTGTCTCTCCCGGTAGGCGCATGCATGCTAACTCCATTGCTCCGGATGTTACTATCACCTTGGGTGACTACAATTTTATATCTTCTCCTACGGTTCTTGGTGACTCGGATATTGATCTTATTCTCGGAATGGATTGGCTTTCTAAGCACAAGGCTCAGCTTGATTGTGCAGCCAGGCAGATTCAATTGACTCATTCGTCTGAGGATGTAATTGTCTTTGCCGCTCGGGATAATACCATCCGTCTGTTTTCTCTCAATGAGAAGGGTGAACTGGATGCTATCTCGCAAATTCCAGTCGTTTGCGAATATCAAGACGTCTTTCCAGAAGAGCTTCCAGGAATGCCTCCGCACCGGCCAGTTGAATTCGTTATTGATCTTGAGCCCGGCACGGAACCTGTGTGCAAGCGTCCTTACAAGCTCGGACCTGAAGAGTTGAAGGAGCTGAAGAAGCAACTCGATATTCAAGAGAAGAATGGGTCTCATCCGGCCTAGTTCTTCTCCGTGGGGTTGTGGTGTTCTTTTTGTGAAGAAGAAGGATGGAACGGACCGACTTTGTGTTGATTACCGTCCATTGAACAAGAAGACCATCAAGAACAAATACCCACTTCCCAACATCAACGAGCTGTTCGAACAACTCAAAGGTGCCCAAGTATTCTCCAAGCTTGATCTCCGTATGGGTTATCATCAGATTCGAATCCGTGAGCAAGATATTCCCAAGACGGCTTTCAGGACAAGCTATGGTTCATATGAATACACTGTCATGTCTTTTGGCCTCGTCAACGCTCCTCCGACTTTCTCTCGCATGATGAACTTCATCTTCAACGCCTACACCAATGACTTCGTTTTGGTCTATCTCGACGACATTCTGGTTTTCTCGAAGAACAAGGAAGATCATGCCAAGCACTTGCGTTTGGTACTCGATAAGCTCAGGGAACATCAGTTCTACGCCAAGTTCTCCAAGTGCGAATTTTGGCTCGATGAGGTTCTTTATCTTGGTCATATCATCTCTGCCAAGGGCATTGCGGTGAATCCTGAGAAGGTGTCTGCAATTGTGAATTGGGAACCTCCTCAGAACGTGAAGCAACTCCGTAGCTTCCTCGGTCTCGCAAGCTACTGTCGAAGATTCGTTGAAAACTTTTCTAAGATCGCGAAGCCTCTCTCAAATCTTCTCCAGAAGCACGTCAAGTACGTTTGGTCTCCGGAGTGTGACATTGCTTTCAACACTTTGAAAGAGAAATTGATCACTGCTCCAGTTCTGACTCCGCCTGATGAATCCAAGCCGTACGAGGTCTTTTGTGATGCCTCTCTCCAAGGTCTTGGCGCAGTATTGATGCAAGAGAAGAAAGTTGTTGCTTATACCTCTCGCCAGTTGAAGCCCAATGAGAAGAACTACCCCACTCATGATCTCGAGTTGGCGGCAGTTGTGCATGCTCTTTTGACTTGGAGACATCTCTTATTGGGAAGAAAAGTGGACATTTTCACTGATCACAAGAGTCTCAAGTACATCTTCACTCAGCCTAATCTCAACCTCAGGCAAACTCGATGGGTCGAAATGATTCAAGAGTATAATCCGAGTATCGAGTATACTCCAGGCAAGGCCAATGTGATTGCTGACGCATTGAGCAGAAAGGCTTATTGCAACAGTCTGATTCTCAAGCCTTATCAACCCGAGCTTTGTGAAGCTTTCCGCAAACTTAATCTGCAAGTTGTTCCTCAAGGTTTCCTCGCCAACCTTCAAGTCTCTCCTACCTTGGAAGACCAGATTCGCCAAGCCCAGCTTCTTGATGCTATGGTGAAAAAGGTGAAGATTGGGATTGCCAAGAGTCAACCCAAGTACAAGTGCTACCGCCTTGATGACAAGGATACTCTCTTCTTCGAGGATCGTATTGTTGTACCCAAAGGTGACCTTCGTAAAGTGATCATGAACGAGGCTCACAATTCTCTCCTCTCCATCCACCCTCGGAGCACGAAGATGTATCAGGACCTCAAGCAGGCTTATTGGTGGACTCGAATGAAGCGTGAGATTGCTCAATTCGTGAATGAGTGTGATGTCTGCAGAAGAGTGAAGGCAGAACACCAAAGGCCAGCTGGTCTCCTCCAACCTCTTGCCATTCCAGAATGGAAGTTTGACCACATTGAGATGGACTTCGTGACTGGGTTTCCAAAGTCCAAGCGTGGCAATGATGCTATATTCGTTGTCATCGACAAACTCACCAAAGTGGCTCACTTTCTGCCTATCAAAGAGTCAATCACTGCAGCTCAATTGGCGGAACTCTATACCTCTCGGATTGTCTCTCTGCACGGTATTCCTCAAGTGATCTCTTCAGACCGTGGCAGCATCTTTACCTCCAAGTTTTGGGATTCTTTTCAGAAGGCCATGGGCACCAACATCCGCTTCAGCACAGCTTTCCATCCTCAAACTAGCGGTCAAGTCGAGCGTGTCAACCAGATTCTTGAAGATATGCTCAGGGCTTGTGTGATCTCCTTCGGCATGAAGTGGGAGGATTGCCTTCCTTATGCTGAATTCTCCTACAACAACAGTTTTCAAGCAAGTTCGGGCAAGGCCCCATTTGAAATTCTGTATGGCAGGAAGTGCCATACCCCTATCAATTGGTCTGAAACCGGTGAACGTCAGCTTCTCGGAAATGACTTAATCACAGAGGCAGAGGAAATGTGCAAAGTCATTCGAGATAACCTCAAAGCAGCCCAATCCCATCAGAAGAGCTACTATGATAGTAAGCACCGTGATTTGGCTTTCGAGATCGGAGGTCATGTTTACCTCCGTGTCTCCCCTATGAAAGGTACTCGTCGCTTTGGTATCAAAGGGAAGCTTGCCCCTAGATACATGGGACCTTTCAAGATTGTCAGCAAGAGAGGCGATCTCGCCTATAAACTCGAGCTTCCTTCAAACTTTGCAAATGTTCATGATGTGTTCCATGTCTCTCAGCTTCAAAAGTGCTTCAAGACTCCTGACCGCACCGTCAACTTCGAGGACATTGAGCTCCAAGAAGATCTTTCCTATCGTGAGCACCCCGTTGCTATTCTTGAAGAGACTGAACGCAAGACTCGCAACAAGTCAATCAAATTCCTCAAAGTCAAGTGGTCACACCATTCCGACCGTGAAGCTACCTGGGAACACGAGGATCACCTCCGTTCTGAGTACCTGGCGTTCTTTCAGTCCTAGATCTCGGGACGAGATCCTTTCGTAGTGCTGGAGTGTTGTAACACCCCGGATGTAACTTTCCCAATTTGTACTCCACTCTTGCCGTTTCCGGCGTTAAGTTATTTTATTTTCTCGGGTTTGTGTTTTTGTCTCCGTGTGTTTTTATCGTTGTCATGCATCTCATATCATGTCATCACGTGCATTGCATTTGCATACGTGTTCGTCTCATGCATTCGAGCATTTTCCCCGTTGTCCGTTTTGCATTCCGGCGCTTCGTTCTCCTCCGGTGGTCATTTCTAGCTTACGTTCGTGTGTGGGGATTAAACATTTCCGGATTGGACCGAGACTTGCCAAGCGGCCTTGGTTTACTACCGGTAGACCGCCTGTCAAGTTTCGTATCATTTGGACTTCGTTTGATACTCCAACGGTTAACCGAGGGACCGAAAAGGCCTCATGTGTGTTGCAGCCAAACACCCCTCCAATTTGGCCCAAAACCCACCTAAACCTGCTCCATCATTTGGAGCGTTTGATCACGATCGGGTGGCCGAAAACCGCACCTCATTTGGACTCTCCTAGCTCCCTCTACGCCAATAAATATCACCCCCTCCGAAATTCGCGGTCCATTCCACCCCTAACCCTAGTCCCGCTCCTCTCCGCGCCGGACATTGTCAGCCGGTGCCAGGCACGCCGCCGCCAACCACACACACGCCGCCACGTGGCATCACTGCCGCCACTCCCACCGCGGCCCGCCCGGCCCAGGCGAGGCCCCGCGGCCCAACCGGCTCCGCCGCCCCGCGCCGCCTCGCCCTAGCTGCTCCACCGCTCCGCGCAGCTGCCGACGCCCCTCGCCGGCCACCGCCGCCCTTCGCCGCCCAACGATGGCCACCGCCTTGCCGCTTCTTCCGGCCACCGGCGCCGCCCCGCTGCCGGCCAGATCCGGCGTCCCCACGCCCGGATCCGGCGCTCGCGCCCCTCTCCGGCGAAGATCCGGCCCGGCTCCGGCGACCCCCCCTCTCCGGCGAGTTCGAGCTCTCTCCGGCGAACCTCGGACTCTGCGCCGTCCGGATCTGGATCTAGATCCAACGTGGGTTGACTTTTTCGCCTGAAACCCTAATCCATGTGCTCCTGTTCATCGCATCATATCTCCGCATCCGTAACTCCGTTTTCATTTGAGTTCATCTTGATGCCCGAAATGCTGTTAGAAGAGGGCTACTTGAGATAATTGTCAGATCTGCTACTCCATTTTGCATATTTGTCATTTTTGCCATGATTATTGTGTCCATGATATGCCGATGAGCTCTACATATATTTTGTTAAGGGTTTTGCCATGTTTCCAGAGGTGCAACCCATGTATTTTTGTGATGTGTGTGGTGACTAGTGCAAGCTTGCAAAGTGAGGCACTTGGTAGTGCTGATTTCAGGGACTTAGTAATTTCACTAAGTCCTTGACCTGTTTATCTCATGATGCCATATGTTCTTGTTGTTTTCTAGTGATCCGTGCCTCTTTTGAGGATGATCAATAAGGATGTTTTCTTAATCTTGTAGTGCTCTATCCATCCATGTCTTTGTTTGCAATTATGGAGTACCCTAGCTTGAGTCAATCGAGCTCTACTTTTGCTACTTTGTGAATCTGGGTAGATTGTCAACTTGTTTGTAATTTTGCCGATGATGTTGTAGTTGATCCGTGCATGCTATGCTATTGTTCTTGCCATGTATAGCGTGCATTTTGTTTATTCTTGATGGGTGTATACTTAGATTGTCATGACTTGCTCTGAAGTAAGTGCATCAAGCTCGTAAACATGCCTACTTGATATCTGTTTTCAGCATGCTCCAGTTTCACTAAGTCTATGATCTGATTATGTTTTTGCCATGTTCAGATGCTTGCAATTTTATTTTCTGATCCCTTTTGGCTCAAGGTCACTAAGGGACTTTGTTTAAGCTCTTTGAGTATCATGATGCCATGCTTTACTTTGCCATGTTCAGGTCCTATAGCATGTAGTTTTGTTGCTCCGAAGAGTGCTGCCTGATCTGAAATTCTAGACAAGTGTTAATTTCACTAAGCCTGAGATCTGTTTGCTATATGCATTTTTGCCATGCTTGTTTGAACCTGATAATGGATGAATTGGCCATAGATCAGTGCTAGACTTTTGTTAAGCATCTTGAATGCATCCCTGCCATGTATTTTGATGCCATGTTTGGGTGTTGTAGCTTGTTCATCTCATTGCATTTAGATGGCTACTTGCTGTAAATCGCAGAACGTGGCCATATTTGAATTGCTTGCCATTTCCAAACCGCAACTCCGATTTTGACGTTCTTTATATCGTTTTCAAGCGATTTCATCTCATATTTCCAGTGGCACACTTGGTTTCCCAAGTTGAGGCCAGGTTCATGCATCCCTTGTCAAATCTTGCATATGCATCCCGCATCGCATCCCGCATAGCATACCATCTTTGCATCATATTGTTTGAGCTTTGCATGTGGTTGATTATGTTCCGTTTGCTTGTTTGTCTTGTTCGGGTAGAGCCGGGAGACGAGTTCACTAACGAGGATCCCGTTGAGTTTGCTTTCGAGGATCCAGTCAACTCTGACAACTTTGCAGGCAAGATGATCATACCCTCGAAATCACTACTATCTTTGCTTTGCTAGATGCTCGCTCTTTTGCTATGCCAATGCTACGATGCCTACCACTTGCTTTCAAGCCTCCCATATTGCCATGTCAAACCTCTAACCCACCTTGTCCTAGCAAACCGTTGTTTGGCTATGTTACCGCTTTGCTCAGCCCCTCTTATAGCGTTGCTAGTTGCAGGTGAAGATTGGAGGTCGTTCCTTGTTGGAACCTTTATTTACTTGTTGGGATATCATTATATTATCTTGTTATATTAATGCATCTATATACTTGGTAAAGGGTGGAAGGCTCGGCCTCTCGCCTAGTGTTTTGTTCCACTCTTGCCGCCCTAGTTTCCGTCATATCGGTGTTATGTTCCTGGATTTTTGTGTTCCTTACGCGGTTGGGTTATAATGGGAACCCCCTGATAGTTCGCCTTGATTAAAGCTTTTCCAGCAATGCCCAACCTTGGTTTTACCATTTGTCACCTAGCCTCTTTTTCCATTGGGTTTCCGGAGCCCGAGGGTCATCTTATTTAAACCCCCCGGGCCAGTGCTCCTCTGAGTGTTGGTCCACCTGTCAGCTGCCGGTGGCCACCAGGGGCAACTCTGGGCTGGCCTACCCGTACCTTAGACAATCTGAGTGTGCCCTGAGAAAGAGATATGTGCAGCTCCTATCGGGATTTGTCCGCACATTCGGGCGGTGTTGCTGGATTTGTTTTAACGTGTCAAAGTGTCTTGAAGAACCGAGATACCGTGTCTGATCGGAATGTCTCGGGAGGAGGTCTATTCCTTTGTTGACCGTGAGAGCTTGTCATGGGCTAAGTTGGGACTCCCCTGCAGGGATTTGAACTTTCGAAAGCCGTGCCCGCGGTTATGGGCAGATGGGAATTTGTTAATGTCCGGTTGTAGATAACTTGAACCTTAACTTAATTAAAATGAATCAACTGAGTGTGTTACCGTGATGGCCTCTTCTCAGCGGAGTCCGGGAAGTGGACACGGTGTTGGAGTAATGCTTGCGCAGGTTGTGCTCTAGTTTCTCGCTCGCGCTTTGCCTCCTCTTCTCACTCTCTTTTGCAAACAGGATAGCCACCATATATGCTAGTCGCTTGCTGCTGCTCCACTTATATTTACCTTGCCTTACCTATAAGCTTAAATAGTCTTTATCGCGAGGGTGCGAGATTGCTGAGTCCCTGTGGCTCACAGATTACTATTACACCAGATGCAGGGCCTGATGATTCCGCTCCAGGTGACGCGCTCGAGCTCAAGTGGGAGTTCGACGAGGACTCTCAACGTTATTATCTTTTATTTTGGCGCCGTAGTCGGGCCATGAGTGTTTGGATGATGTAATGTTATTTATGTACCTTGATTGACGTGGCGAGTGTAAGCCAACCATGTTATCTCCCCTTTATTATTATATTACTTGGGATGTTTGTGATGATTGCCTAACTTGCGATTATGTCTCTAAGTCATGCCTCGACACTTGGGAGCTATAGTCGCATCGAGGGTGTTACATTCGCCTCGGCCAACCTTGACCTGAGGGCGGTGGTCCTGCCCTTACCTTCGGCTTCCATGAGCTTCAGCTTTAGGTCATACCTATTGGCAAGATCAGCATGAGCCTCCGCCACCCTGCGG
Organism: Triticum aestivum; assembly: GCF_018294505.1. Taxonomy (NCBI): domain Eukaryota; kingdom Viridiplantae; phylum Streptophyta; class Magnoliopsida; order Poales; family Poaceae; genus Triticum; species Triticum aestivum. The sequence goes on along the minus strand of NC_057803.1, from coordinate 306,097,926 downwards.
TCCACTACCTCCTGGATCCTGGCCTCGCGCGTGCTGGCGGCATCTTCTGCCTGAGCAACCTGACGCTCCCTCGTCTCCAACAACTCAAGCTCAAGGCTGTGCTCGGTGGCCTCCAGCATTAGCGCTTCCTCGCGCTTCAAGATCTCCTCCTCGTCAGACGGCGCCGCCTACATCGACGCCAAGGCAGCTCTACGCGCCTCCACTTGCTGCTCCAGGGAGGCATTCAGGGCCTGGAGCTCCTGCCTGCGCTTCTCGGCGACCTCGCGATGGTGGTCAGCCTCCCTGGCCTCCTCCAAGGCTCGGGCGCTGGCCTCACGCGAGGTTGCGAGGGATGCCTCGGCTTTCGCGTTGGCGTGCTCGCGCCGGAGGTGCCCGAGGTTGATGGCCACCTTCAATTGACGCTATTCATCCACTAGATGAAGACCCTCGGTTTCAAGGCGGGCGTCGACGTCCACGAGTTCTTCCCCAAGCCGGCTCAGCACACCCATTGTTTCCGGGAAGAGCTCTTGACGGACAGAACCCCGCCTCCGCGCAAGCTCGAATGCACGACCGGGCCTGTACTCCGTGCTGGGAGTCATTGAAGAGGTTTCAGGTGGCTCACCTCCTCCCATTAGTGGGCTGGAGGCCGGCACTTTTCCAGTCGCCCTTCGGGCCCCGTTGGGGGCCTAGAGGGGCGGAGGCTCATTACCCGAAGGAGAGGCCAGAGCCGAGGCCACCCAGCCACAGGCATTAACCAGAGGTGGAGCCCTTGGCACACTTTCCTCATCCCAGGCAAGGCCGCGAAGGACGGATGACAAGAATGTGGGGTCGAGAAGCCAAGCCGGCGTGCTTGCCTCTTCGACCGACCTCGTTCCAAGTGCGGTAGGCTAGCTTGGGGCACTCATGGTCAGCAGAGGACTCGAGGCAGGAGGAGGTTGCTTCTCGGGAGACTTCGTCGCCTTAGCAGAAGGGACACTGAGGAACCACAGTCAGGAGGGGAAGCGGTACTCGAGAAATTACAAAGATAAGGTACTCACTCGTTAATAGCAATGTGCTTCCTCTGCTTCAATGGATGGAAGGTGTCACCACTGTAGCTTGGAGACCCCTTCCTCTTACGGAGCGCTGCGAAGTTCAGTTGAAGAAGGTCGAAGCCCTGGGCACGGTCACCAAGGCCGAGCGCAAATGGTGTGACTCCTGAGGAGGCGACCTCAGGGGTGCTGGACCACGCGGAGACCTCGGTACTCGCCTCGTGGCGGTTCACCAGGGCCTCAGGGGCTCCGGCCTTAGGAGCATCAGACTGTGTCATGCCCCAGGCCGCTTCCTAAGGACGCCTCTCTAGGGTCTCGTGGGATGGCGCCTCAGGAACCCTGAGTGGTGCTGCTTCCTCAGCAGCAGCGCCGCCATCGCTCGATAACGACCGCCCCTGGGGCGGGCATCACGCTCGGAGCAGGCAGGGGGGCCACGAAGACAGGGCTCTCGCGAGGCCCTTCAAGGCCTACTGGGCATGGTCCCCATTCGTCGAAGAGGTGCATCTGCTTCACGAACTCCACATTGTTCGAGCAGCAGTATAGAAGACAACCCTCCTCCGACAGGTTGGCTAGCATCGGGTCGCCCATTAGAAGCTCGAGCACCGTGTGCCGCGCCTCGTGAGGAAGAGCCGGAGCGTGAAGTCTAATGCAGTCCCCGTAGCTAGAGAAGGTCCACATTTGCCGAGATTGGCGGTGAAGCGGAGCGAGGAGACACCAGATGAACTCCATCACCACCATGGGCGCCGTCACTCCGAGGTCCTTCATCCTGGCAAGCTGGTGCCAAACATGGGCGAGTCGCTGGAATCCGGGGGAGTAGCAGCAGGGGGCTGCGCATGCCAATGTCCACAAACACCCACCTCTTCCTGAAGCCTCCGATGACCGGCGAGAGCTAGAAGTCAATCCCCGAACTGGCCATCGCCGTGACGGCCTGAAGGGATACACACCCTGAGCGCCGGAGAGGATCTGTCAGGTGCAGCAAGAAGAAGTGGCGAAGCAGGGCCACGGAAGGGGCGATGCCCACCATGGCTTCGCAGACGAAGGCGAAGATATCAAGGAGGATGATGGATTGGGGATCGAGATGTAGTGCATTGATCTGGTAATGCGATAGCACCGCATTGGAGAAATTGGAGAAGGGGGAATCAAGCCTGCCAGAGGGCGTGAAGATGGATTGGGACCTTGGTGGCTGTCCTATCAATTTCGGCGCGGGAAGCAGGCCAGGCCACCGTCACCCCCCACTCATTGAAATCTACGGCAAGCACCAGGCGCACCTTGCCCATCGCCTCTTGGTTGAGCACCACTGACCGCTCGATGGCGGGCTCGAAGACCAGCATCACGGGGGCCGAGGTACATGACTCCTTCTTTCCCTTCTTCTTCCAGCTTGGTGCCATGGTGGCGGGGTGAGTTGGTGTCAGATTGGACCGGGAGAAGCGATCCGCTGCCTTTCGGAAGATGAGGGAGAGGTGGAGAGTGTTGCCTGTAAAGGAGGCGGAGCTACGAAGACAATAGTGGTTGCCTAGCCAGGCGGGAATCAAGGCTATGTGGGGAAGTGGAGGCGCCCACGTCCCGTCAGTTGCCACGCGTTGATCGAGGCGGCGGGCTATTGGGGCCTGCGGTGCTCCACACTTAGCCCTTGGCTTCGCCGTGAAGCCAAGTATGAGCGTGCCATGGGCCCGGGGGCTACTGTCGGCGTCCTGGGACGGGGGTACCCAGACTTGCCTGCCTGCGGCCCAGGGCTTGGCTCATCCAATGGCCTAGTACAGCCCATCTTCATCAACAAACACTCAAGACCCTTGTGCGGCGGACGACACAAGACCTCCTGAGGGGCAGCCTCCCTAGGTTGGCTCGCGAGGAGCGGAGAGATCAAGGCGAGGGGCACCTCGTGAGGTTTCCATGACATGAGCCATGACGACCAAGGCCAGGTGGGCGCCAGGTGGGCGCCAGTGGGCACAGAGTACTAGTTGCCTCATTGGTGCTAAAGAGGTAGGTGCAGACAAGGAGTTCCAGGGCATCAGGCAAACGTTTCCATATCGGTGCAACGAGACCAAGACTAGCAGGACGGCAGGATGGAGGTCATCACGGAGCCCACGATGGCGTCACCACCAGAGCCTTTGGCAGGCGAAGACCACCTTTTGTCAGGATAACTTGTACTAGTTCTCCCCCTTCAAATTGGCCGTTGTGGGATCCCTTCCCGCCTAATATTTGGGAAGAGGACCCGGGCCACTATAAATAGGACTGGCCACCACCATAGGAGGGGATCTCATCTGATCTCTTCTCATCTGATCGGATCGGATCTGGACGGATCATTCAGACCATCCAGACACACACAAGCTCATTGAGCTCAAGAACACCTCTCCTCGGGAGGTTGTTCTTCCCTTGTACTTGTTCATCCCCAGCCTACAAGGCAATCCACCACACCACACTGGAGTAGGGTTTTACACCGCAACGGTGGCCCGAACCAGTGTAAACTCTTGTGTCTATTGTTCCTCGGGTTCGGTGAGCTAGGCTTTGAGATTGTTGCGCGAGTGTGAGCTAGGGGGAGAGAGATCTTCGTGCACACCCCAGAGTTCGAACCTCCAGGGTTATGCCAGAACCCGTAATCCGACAGTACCTAGGTCAGAACCACGAACAGTAAGATCATCGACTTGGCCGTGATGACCGCCATCGAGTGCCTACGCCCCCTCCGAGGGGCGGATCGTATGTGCCCCTGCAGTACGATGAATGGCGCTCGTATGGCGATGAGTGAAGGGCACCAGTCGACCCAAGAGAGCCCGGGTTTGATGCAAGCTCAGTTCTTGTGTCAGGTCTGGTCGACAGAGGCCGGGCACACAGAGAAGGACTAGACAAAGATTGTCCGATTGGTAGCAAAGTGCATGTTTCTGGGACTGAATGTTTCAGCAGAGCCATCGAAGCTGCTGAGATCCCTCCCAACTTCAGGTTGGCGACGGGAGTGAGTAAGTTCACCGGTGAATCGAAGCCAGACACATGGTTAGAGGATTACCATGTGGCTTTGCAGATTGGTGGCGGCAATGATGATGTGGCCATGAAGCACCTCCCCCTGATGCTGGAGGGTTCAACCAAAGCATGGTTGAATCAGTTGGCTGCTGGTAGTATCTTCAGTTGAGAAGAATTGGCTCGAGTGTATGTCAGGACATTTTAAGGAACTTGCAAACAACCTGCAGGGCTCACCAAATTACAACATTGTGTCCAAAAACCGAATGGAACTTTGAGAGATTACATCCAAAGATGGACCACTCTTCATCATACCATGGAGAATGTGTCAGAGCATCGCGTAGTTTTTGCCTTCAAGGATGGCATTCGGTATAGAGAGCTTAACCTAAAATTCGGTCGGACAGGAGACATGTCCCTAGCTCGGATGATGGAAATATCCACTCGGTACGCTAACAGCAAGGAAGAAGACAGACTCCGTAGAGGCAAGAACAAACCAGTCGCCCAGGACACCAGAGGAGGGAATTCCAGTCAAAAGCAGAAGAGCAAAGCCGAACTCGCAGGTCCTGGTGAGGCCGCAGTTTTGAAGCAAGGGAAATTTAAAGGAAATCCTAAGGGGCCATGGATCCCCAAGAAAGTGAAAGATCAAGCAGGAAATGATGTGCTTAATTTGCCGTGTCACATGCACACCAAGAAAGATGAAGAGGGAAAGCTAATTTACCCCAAGCATACAACTAGAAAATGTCGACTCCTAATTCAGAGCTTCCGAGACGGTCAACCCATTGAAAAGGAAAAGGAATCGGAGAAGGACGAGGACAAGGAGGAATATGATGGTTACCCCAATGTCAGTGCCACTTTAGTGATTTTTGATAACATCGAGAGCGGAAGTCGACTGAAAGTTATCAACAGAGAAGTAAACATGGTTGCTCTGGCAACGAGGAAATATTTGAAGTTGTCAAAAACTCACATTACATTTGACCAGTCCGATCACCCAGCACATGTTGCCACCCCCGGGTGGCAAGCATTGGTGGTCGACCCTATCGTTGGGGGCACTCGACTGACCAAGGTCATGATGGACGGTGGCAGTGGTTTGAACATTTTATACACTGAGACCCTCTGAGGGATGGGCATTCCGATGTCCAAGCTCAATGAAAGCAACATGCGATTCCACGGAGTCATCCCAGGGAAGAAAGCTGATTCACTCGTTCAGATCACTCTTGATGTGGTTTTCGGTGATTCAAAGAATTACCGCAAGGAAAAGTTGACGTTTGAAGTGGTGGATTTTCACAGTGCCTACCACACTATTTTGGGCATGCCTGCATATGCTCGTTTCATGGCTCTATCATGTTACGTGTACCTCAAGTTGAAGATGCCTGGCCCCAGATGTGTGATCACAATCACTGGAAATCGGCAGAGAGTAGAAGAGTGCCTCTATAAGAGCTCAAAGATTGCCGATTAACAGATGGCAGCTGTAGAGATGCAAGAATACTAGACGAATGCAATCTGAGTGATTTTAGTCATCCACTAAAACAAAGCCAGTTCACATTCACCCGACCGATTCCAATGCTGCTTCAACTCATATCTCAACAACGCTCGACAGCATATAGGAAGAAGCTCTCATCCAGTTCCTCCGTGAGAACTAGGACATCTTCCAACCATCTGACATGCCGGGTGTACCCATGGGACTGGATGAGCACCGTTTGCGAGTTGACCCAAAAGCAAAGCCCGTTAAAGAGCATCTCCTTTGGTTCGTTGGGGAGAAGAGGAAGGAAATTGGGAGGAGGTGGCTCGACTTCTGGTAGCTGAGTTCATACGCGGGATATACCACTCCGAGTTGCTCGTCAATGTTGTCATGGTCCCCAAGAAAGATGATTCACTTCGTATGTGTACCAATTTCAAAGACATCAATCGGGCCTGCCTGAAATATCATTTCCCTCTCCCCCGCATCAACCAAATTGTCGACTCGACTGCGGGATGTGAGCATTTGTACTTTTTGGACGCATATTATGGGTACCATTGGATCCAACTATATGCGCCTTTTCGTCTCAAGAATGCTGGCGCCACATTCATGCACATGATGCAGAAGTGCCTGCTCACTCAAATCAGTCGGAATGTGGAAGCATACATGGATGACATCATGGTCCAAGTCCCATAAAGGTTTCGACCTACTAACTGACCTTGCTGAAATCTTTGCCAACTTGAGAAGATATGATATCAAGCTCAACCCATCAAAGTGCACATTCGGAGTCCCAGGTGGAAAGTTACTCGGTTTCCTTGTTTTCGAATGAGGGATCGACACAAACCCAAAAAAGGTTCGAGCAATCCTCCGATTGAAACGCTCCATGCGTGTGCATGACGTTCAGTAGCTTACTAGTTATTTGGGTACATTGAGCCGATTCATCTCTCGTCTCAGAGAAACGGCATTGCCTCTTTACCGACTTATGAAGAAGTCTCATAGATTCGAGTGGACTCCTGAAGCCGAAGTAGCATTTGTAGTGCTCAAAGCCCTGCTTTCCACCCTGCCGGTGCTTGCTGCTCCAATCAGCAAAGATCCTCTACTACTCTACATTGCAGCCACTGGACAAGTTGTCAGCACAGTGCTCATGGTCGAGCGATAAGAAGAAGGCAAGGCCAACAAAGTTCAGCACCCGGTGTATTATATTTCTAAAGTCTTGACTCCGTCCAAGCAGAGATATCCACATTATCAAAATCTTGTTTATGGAATTTACTTGACCACAAATAATGTTGCACACTACTTCTCAAACCACTCGGTTTTAGTCGTCAATGACGCTCCATTATCAGAAATTCTGAACAATAGGGATGCAACTGGTCGAGTGGCAAAGTGGGCAATTGAACTCCTTCCATTGGATATAATGTTCGAGACAAAGAAAGCAATCAAGTCCAAAGCAATAGCAGATTTCCTCGCCGAGTGGTTTGAGCAGCAGCAACCAACTCAGATTCACTTGGAACATTAGACTATGTTTTTTGATGGGTCCAAGATGCTGAATGGCTCTGGTGCTGAAGTAGTCCTGGTATCCCCCAGAGGTGATAAGCTCAGCTACGTACTCAAAATTCATTTCGATTCTTCAAACAATAAAGTTGAGTATGAGGCACTTTGTATGGGTTGCGTATGGCAGTCTCACTCGGCGTCCATTGCCTCATGGTCTACGACGACTCAGATTTGGTGGTCAATCAAGTGATGAAGGAATGCGATATCAGTAGTCCATCAATGACTAGTTATTGCAATGCAATAAGAAATCTAGAGAAGAAGTTTGAGGGGTTAGAGCTCCACCACATACCCCGAATAAAAAATCAAGCAGCAGATGACCTGGCGAAGATATGTTCCACTCGGAAACCCAGCCCCAGTAATGTGTTTTTTGAGCATCTCCATGCCCCATCAGTTCAAGAAGATCCCTTCACAGAGGAGCCCCCGCAACCGATAAGTTCAACTAATCTGACTGAATTCGAAGTCCCAGCTGTAGTTGACTTGATCATGGAAGTTCTGGTGATCACCCCCGACTGGACGGTGCAATATATCGCATACCTACTCAGGCAGGAGCTCCTAGAGGATGAATATGAGGCCCGCCATATCGTCCATCGACCCAAAGCATTCACCGTGATAAGCGGAAAGCTCTACACGGAAAGCGTTACCGGGGTCGCCCAGCATTGTATTCACTACTAGGAAAAGGCCTACTAGTGGCGCACCTATTTTGCCTACTAATGGTGCACTACAGGTGCACCACTAGTATCACGCCATTAGTATCTGGTATACTAATGGCTCACCATGCAGTGCGCCATTAGTATAGCCCACGGTGCGCCATTAGTATGCCTTCCAGGGGGCCATATTTACCCATGTGCTTTGGCATACTAATGGCGCACTAGTGGATGATGCGCCATTAGAGTCCTTTTTGCAGTGCACCATTAGTGTGCTGAGTGGTGCGCCACTAGTATGAATATTAGGGTTTTTTTTCTTTTCTGATATTTGCACATGTTACAAAACATATTACTGCACATAATATAGAGAGCACAACATATAAACAGCAAATTTATCGAATACAATAGAAGATTCATCTCTGAATACAATTCATCATATTAGTCTCCGAATTTAAAATACCGAACAAAGTTAGAACATTACAAGTCTCGAAACCGCGATGAGCGAGTTTGTCTTCACATTACATGTCGATATCGATCATCTAAACTACCATCACATAGAAGAGAGATGCGGTCATCACGATGAGCATCATTGCGATGAAACTGGTCTTCATCCGGTTCCTCCTACGCTCCCTCTCTCTCCCGCTAGATAGCGCACATATCTAACTTCCGCCTTCGCCCTAGTGGTGTACACTTTGTAACTGTTACCACTAAAACAGTGAACCTGTCTCTGACACTCCTCCTAGTCGTCGTAGACTCCGGGAACCTTACCCTTGTACACGACATACGACGGCATCTCTATGCACTAGCCAAACAATACGTTAGTAACAATTCACAAACAATACATAAGCAATATATAATTATGCAACAAAAGGATCGGAAGAGAAAAGCAACACATTAATAGCACGATTCATGGCCCCACTAATAAATATCATCGATTACATATAAGTTGAACGACTGTCCAAACCAAAGAGACATACAAGTTCATTAAAGTTTAATTACAACATGAGCCGATCGATGTTTCAAAACTACACATAGCATCACTACTTTCGACTCGACTCAGGGACCGGAGCATGGATGAAGCTGCCGTCTCTCGTGATGGTCATGAAATCACGGGCGTTGTCAGCCTGCATTTGTAGCGTTGTGTCTATCTCACTGTTGGACGGTTGATATCTGAGGTAGAACTGCTCCGAGGTATGAAGGACATCTTGATGGATGATTTCCGCAAACTTCGACTGGATGCGAAAGAATTCTTGTCTGATGTCTGCGTCCTGGATTGCCGACAATCTTGCGGCCCAATCTTTGAGATTATTTGGTAGCAGAAGGTGATTATGGTCCCGTACGATTGCCTGCATGTGATGGAGGGCATAGTAGGGATCCTTATGACCCCCAGGCGGCTGCTTGACGCAGGGGAACGTCCTAGTGTGGGCGAACACATGCTTGCCGTACCTACGAACTGGCCTGGTGAAGGTGCCTCTAGATCTGGCGTAGCCGGGGAGAACATCATCAAGAATTTTCTTGATATTTTTGTAGTCTTTCTTCGACTGATGGTCCGAGTCGAAATACGTGGCCATGGAATATTTCGGGCTTAAGAGGATGAGTGTGCAATGTGTGTCACTGCACAAAACACGGAATGTTAGAAAAAAAGAACGATCGAAATCTATCAAATCATATGTTACAGGGCGGTGAGGGGATGACTTACTCGGGAAAGTAAGGCACGAGGAAGTTATCCTTATCTGGGTTTTCCAGAATGACGCCTTCGAGGTAAGAACTCGCGACTTGCCGGTCCCCAGTGCTGCCCAAGATCTTGGCACGCATGTAGAAGGGGTCGACTATCACGATGTCCGGGGTCTTGTCTCTAATGATCCGCATCTCCATACTCAACGAAAATAGCTGAACGAAGGTGTAGTGCAGCGGATGAAGGTTGAACATAGCGAAGATGTCATCAAACCGCAGGACGATCGTACGCCCGATGGCGTTATCCACAAAGCCCTTGCCCTCTGGCACCTTGGCCACGAAAACTGGGTATGCCACATTATTCTCGGAGAGATGCCTCTTCTCCAAAGAAAGAACACTGTCATGCAGACTCCGCATAGCACCGGTTGCAACATTGAGCAGATTAGTCGGTAGCATCGGCCTACCCGCAACATGAACCCTCCTCGAGATATCCTTTGGTGAAGGTGGACCGTCCTGAGCATGGATCGTACTCGGTGCCGGCTGGCTGGCACTCTTGTTACTCTTTCTTTTCCGTCCCTTCTTCTTCTGCTGTAATGGGATCGAGTTCTACTCACAGACCGCCTTCTTGAGTGTGTTGGGGCTGATAATATTTGGCACCTCGGCTATCTGAGGCTCGGTGAAGGCGGCAGCTGGAGGCGTCTCCTGAGAACTGAACGCCAGACGACGACTGTTGCAATTTGGTTTCTCCGTGGTACCAGCATGATCGCGGTCGTCTTTTTCAGGGCTGGGTTCTTGAGAAGGAGGCCTGAAGAATTTTTCACCATACCCATGTTCGGCAAAGTACTTATCGACGTTGGTAAATGTACTGTCATCGTTGTCGTTGTCTTCCGGTGCCATATGCATGTTCGGATCCTGTGCCATAGGGACGTCCGGCATGTCCGGTAGCATTGCGGCGGTCTTGCCATGGCTTGGCGCCGGCACGACTAGCGGTGGTGCCTGTGGGGTGGTGTCCCTCGTCCCCAAACGAATCTGGCTCTTTGGCCAAAGCAGGGGCCAGCTTACGCAGGCGCTGAGGGTCATCACATCATCTTCGTCACCCACAGCGGGTCGAATCGGAGGTAACAACTCGTCGCAGCCTGGCAGCACCCGAACCAGTTCAACCCTATACACGGTGGGTGGCATCGGATTACCGTGGAACATGGGGTTGCCCGGTTGAACGATTCTGCCCTTGGCGACATCGATCAACTCACCGCCCATGAAGTGCAGGAGAGTGCATGGAACATCGGCGGCGCCCTGCAAAAACATGTAGGGCGTCAAGGATGTCCAGTAAAAGGCAAGCAAATGAAGTCATTGGCCGAGAGGCTTAATTAGTTCCCGTGATGGCATCGGGCTCGGCTAATGTCGAGGCACCGCCAACGGCGGGCGTGCAACTGATGGAGGGGTCGCTTGCTGCCGAGGTGCCCGCCGGCGTACACGCGGGTGCATTAAGCTCCAATGCACGTGCCGGCGTCGGAGACACCAATACCGCCTCGGCCGGAGACACCAATGGCCCCGCCTGCATGTTGTGCGAGTTGCTGGCCGTGAAGCTGGGAACCGGGGGTGGCCCCTGTTGGCCGCCTGCAATCCATGTCGTCAGCCCCTGAATCAAGGTAGGCACAATGGCGGTGAGCGTCGATCCCAGTTGTTGTTGCACTTGCTCTTGGACAATCTCCGGAATCCGCGCCACTTGAGTTCTTGAACCTCGCGCGATTGGCTTTCCGAGCTGGTCTTTCTCTCCTTTGGCCCACCAACGTTATAGTATGACGACCATTTAGTGGACAAGCCTTTGCCGGCCACACTACCAGTTGACGACGGCTTACTGAGCTTGTCCTTGTTTTCCATTACGTTCAACGCCCTATTTAGAGTGTTGTCCCAAGGGGTGCTCTGAGACGACCCCGCGCTACTGCTTTCAGTCTCCTGCGGAAGGAATGTGAACCATTTATAATTTTGGCTTCATTAATTAGAATGCAACCATATGGAGCTAATTACGCGGGGGTGTATTCCTCACCAGAACAAGCTCAAGCACCCTGGTATTCGGATCCGTGATAAGCTCCTTTGTTACCGGGTCCTGCTTGTACCGGGCCCTGACATAGTTCCTGGTCTCTTGTCGCGGTATTTCTCGAAGCGGGGCGGTAGGCCTTGCTCGGCACGCTCCGCGTCCTCCTTGTCCCATATAGGCTCCGCCACTCTGTAACCACCGGGACTGAGTTTGTGTTCCCCTAAGTTCAACTCCCGCATTTCTTTCCCCCACTGACTTGATTCGGAGGTTGTGCTGCTCTCGCACTTGAACTCCTTGTAGTCATCTTCGCTAATCGAAGGATTTTTCGCCTTGATCTTCTCATAACTATCACCTTTGTCAATCATTCTCTTCACCGCGCTTCTCCAAGTAGATAGGGTCGTGCTCATCATCGTGAGGGTGGCACTGTTCACTTTATTCCCTGAGAGGCGTGTGTTTGCAAAGTCAGCGGGGAACTTGTATCGTTCGTGCAGCTTTGTTAAGAGGAGGTTGCGCAAATTCCCTCGGTCCTTATGCCTTAGGTTCTCGGTGTTGATCGAGACGGTGCTCCGAAGAATGCACCCGAGCTAAAGCGAGTACCCCTTGACTAATTCTTTGGGCGCCGTTGGATGCCCGTCAGAGTTCACTTGAGTAAATTCCTCCTTGACAGTGCGGAGCACGTTCGGGCGCCGGTCCTTCCGTTGCCTCTTCGGTTGGCTGCCATCTGTGTGTGCGCTGCCATCATAAGTGGTGGCATTCTCGGTGGCACCATCAGTGGTGTCATCCCCGACGCCACTAGGGGTTGTGTAGTCAAGATCGGTGTCTTCCACGACGTCCTCATAGCGGTGAGGTTCTTCCTCCATCTCCTGGGACAGCTCCCAGAATTGCATGCCCGAACCGCTGGCCTTATCATTGTGGGCCATGTTTCGCTCTAAATAGGAAAAAAGTTTGGTCAAAAAGTTGGTTATTGTCAAGGAACAAGATCATGGTCTCATCATTTAGGGTTTGTCGACATCGAGGCATCCTAAAAGCTAAGCTTTTATCATTTAGGGTTTGTCGACGCCGAGGCACCCTAAAAGCCTAAGCTTTCATCATTTAGGTTTTTATCGACACCGAGGCACCCTAAAAGCCAAGGTTTTATAATTTAGGGTTTGTCGACGCTGAGGCACCCTAAATGCTAAGTTAAGTTTTCATCATTTAGGGTTTATCAATGCCGAGGCACCCTAGCTAGGTTGACGCTGAGGTAGTTGATCCTACTTAATTAAGTACTAAGATATCCTGGCCCATGCATTAGTCGCAAGTACCCCATATGTCCTGTTTTTAGCAAAGTCATGCTAAAATTCAAGGAAAATTTCAGCATGACCTTTGCTGAAAATAGGACATATGGAGTACCCGAATTTGCCGGAACGGAAGTTAATCGACATTCCGGCAAACTCAAGGGCCTCTCGGGGTACCTGCAAAATCATTATCCCGCGTAATGAAGTCGCCAATGGGTCATTTCAGAAGATCACAACTAGCATCATCACAAGTACAACATCATCACAAGTAGAGCAGCAGCAGCAGTGAATATAGGCATAACAACGGCAGCGGCAGGTTTATTCTTCTTCTTCATAAACATTAATTGGTGTGGGTGACTCTTTCTGCCCTCTAATGACTCACTCAACTTAACAGGACAACCCACAAGCATTGTTTTGATTCCAACAACTGCTGTAAAATACATCCAGCAAAGGTGCTCTAAAATAAGAAATACTACCCCCCAAATCTTTAGCTCAATTCTGAAAATACATGGCTAGGACAACGGTAGCATTCAACCACAAGACCAAGCCTATACTTAACTAGGCCCAGGTCCATTAAATTCTTACAAAAACCAAGAAATGGAATTAACTCCCCTTGTTGCTGATTCAGTCATGGGAGATGCCATCTCTCAAAAATATCAAGTTGCACCATCATGTTTGATTTCAATATAAGGAATATTACAAAATTAACAGTTAATATCCCATGTGACTAACACACTTTGGTCTTCTAGTTACAAAACAAAACTGACATAATTCTAGATGCCATAATCAGATCAAAATTTCAAACCACACACTTACTTTCAAATATCAAATTAGGAACATTTTGAGACATAGGAAAACAGTGTACATCTGAAAATGCTGCAAACTATGAAGAAAAACAAGAACACTATGTAATACATGATTATTCAGTCAAGACAAGAGAAACCATCTGCAACTACTACTGTAAATAATACACCTGTTAACACGTTTCTAAACATACATCCAACAAAGATGCTCTAAAAAAATACTACGGCCCACGCCCACCCACCCCATCCCAGCTACTAGTACCACGTTCAAGTAATACACCTGTTAGTTCAATTCTGAAAATACATGCAACAAAGATACACCTCTTCTAATGACGTGATACTGTGAACAAAATGTACCATGCAGCTAAATCAATGTTGACCCTCATAAATCAATGTTGACTAAATTTTTTAAGTGCTCTTCCTAAAAATCACTTAAGTAGGAAATCTTTAACATAATGTACCCTGTAGCTTTGTTCAATTGGTATAGTCAACAGTGGGTTTCGTTCAATTGATCAGGAGTAGGAGATCTTGGTGTAAGATCAAAAATTCAGTTATGCACATTGTTAGTTCTTACCCTCATTTTTTCACATTGGTGAAAGAGCCTGTCATTGCAAATTCAGTTATGTGTTTGCTTGCTTTAGTTTGACAGAATTTTTTCAGTTAAGTGTTCAGCTAACTTCAGACTTAGGAATAACGATGAAAATTTCAGACTTGGCAGTACAAATTCAGAACAGGGAGTTGGAAGAAAGAGGATGGCTCATCGTGGAGGAGTGGAGGACGAGGGTGCGTTGATGGCTGGCTGAGGACGAGGGTACGTCGATGGCGGGCTAAGGACGAGGGTGCGTCCCCTTCTCCTCCCAATCGCGCCTCAGATCAGGCAGGACGACGGCGATGGCGGTGTAGCAGCGGGCCCCGTGCTCCTTCTTCAGAGGAGGGGAGAGGCGATCAAGGACGACGGCGATGGCGGCGTAGCAGCGGGCCCCGTGCTCTATGCGGAGGCCAGGGGAGTCTAGTTAGTTAGGGGGCAGGAGGCCGAAGGCGATGGACGGGCGGAGGAGGAGGGGGGCTCACGGGCAGAGGAGACTGGGTGGCGAGGACCGAGACGGCGAGGCGCGGCACGGGGGTTGTCGGAGGGGGTGTGGAGCGAGGGGGGGAAGTGGATCTGGTGAGGGAGGGATGAAGGAATCGGCCGAATTAGCTAGGGGAAGATTACTAATGGCGCACCCCCTAGCGGTGCGCCATTAGTATATTTTTTTGATAGCAATGGCGCACCCCCAGCGGTGCGCCATAAGTAATCTTTTTTATAGATAGCAATGGTGCACCAGCCAGCGGTGCGCCATAAGTAATTTATTTTTTATTTTTTATTGCATCTAATATTTTTTTAGAAAATGAATATGAATATGAAACAGTAAGAATTTTTTATAAAAACAATAATAATTTTTTAAAAAATATCATCAAATTTGTTATTCGAAAATATTTATAAATATAAAAATATATCATCAAATTTGTTATTTGAAAATATCATCAAATTTGTTATTTAAAAATATAATCAAATTTATTTTTTTTGGATTTTTAGTTGCATTCATTTGTGACGGTGGAGTGGGGGAGGGTGCGGGGGGTCGGCGGCGACGGTGGAGCGGGGGAGGGTGCGGGGGGTTGTCAGCGGTGGTTGAGCGGGGAAGGGTGCGGGGGTGTCCTCGGTGGCGGTGGAGCGGGGGAGGGTGCGGTGGGTCATCGGCGGCGGTGGAGCGGTGGAGGGTGCGGGGGCGTCCTCGGCGGCGGTGGAGCGGGGGAGGGTGCGGTGGGTCGTCAGCGGCGGTGGAGCGGGGGGGGGTGCGGGGGTCTTGGCGGCGAGGGGGATCTGGCGAGGGGGATAGCGATCGATATGGAGGGGGGATCGAGATCGAGTGTCCTCTTGAATATTCAATATTTTTTCATATTGGATATGAAAAAATATCATCAAATTTGAAAAAATATTCACGAATTCAAAAAGTGCCCATGAAATTTAAAAATATTCATGAGTTCGAAAAGTGCCGATGAAATACAATCGAGAAATGAAGACTACGATTTAAATACATTTGATCTTAGCTAGCTATCTTTTCACAATCTTCTTGCCCTTCTTTTTCTCAAATGGAGTTCTTCTATTGAACGGACGTCCTTTAGGTAGGGTGGTCCTGCTTCTTCTTGTGGTGTATGGCACTTCATCGTCAACGTCATGTTCCATCTTCGGGTTGCCGTACTTGTCGAAGTCTTGCTCATTGGCGACTCCATCCATTCCGATGATCTTCCTTTTGCCTCTCCTCACGACAACACGACTGGGCTTTGACGGGTCGGTAATGAAGAAGCATTGGTCCACTTGGGAAGCCAGTACCCATGGCTCATTTTTCGCGGTGATGTTGTCACATCCCTAGTCTGGTATGACCTAGACTAGCTAGTCATTTGTGCATCATGTTTATATTCCATTTAAATTTGAATTGAGGATTGGTGGAACCCTCAGAATCATTTTTGAAAATGACCCAAATAAAAATTTCTCCAAAAGGGTCCAAGAAAATACTCATGTCGCCGTCTGAAAATATTGGACAGAGATAAAAATCAAACCAACATTTTTAGGAGCTCATGGATATTTAATTTTGGCCATTTGGATTAATCCGATAATTATTTGCTTTGGATATATATTGTTATATATATGAAATATGGTCCAAAAATTATGCCATTTATAAAGGAGCCCTGGAATATTATAGCTAGCTCCTGCAAAAATTGGCATAAGGTAATTAAATGATTTAATATTTTAATTAAATCAAAACAAATGTCAAAAAAAAATAGAAAACAGAAATAAAGAGGAGAAGCTTACCTGGGGCTCCCCCCTGTGCAGCCCAGCAGCAGCAGGCCGGCCCAGCCAGCAGGCGGCCCAGCCCGCCTTCTCCTCTGTCGTCTTGCCCCCCTCTCGCCAAGCAGCTGCGTGCCGACGCGCGCGCGCTCCGCCGGCCACGCCACCTCCCTCCCTGCCTGCCTGCCTCTCCCCTCCTCGTCTGGATGCCCTGGAACGACGCCACGCGCCGCCCCGGCCCTTTTCCCCTCTCTCTCGCTCTCCCTCCTCCCTTGGACATCTCCCCCTCCCCGCGCCCGAAGCGCTACCGCCGCCGCAGCTCACCACCGACGCGCTCCCCGCCGTCCCCTCGCCCCTCAGTGGAGTCCACGAGCTCCGCCATGACCCCCTCCACCTCCTCGTCGAGCCACGAACCTCCGGACGGCCTCCATCGTCGCCACCCTCGTCGTCTTCATCGCCGGCCACCGTAGATCTCCACCGCCCGCACGTCGCCGTCCGACCTCCCCCGAGCTCTCCGGCGACGTCCTCGAGCCCGCCGTGAGCCCCCGCTTTGGTTCCCCCTTCTCCCTTGCCTCTCCGCGCTCTGTAGCTAGCCCGGCCATCGAAGCCGAGCTCCGGCCGCCGCCGCGAGCTTTGCTCCGGCGAGCTTCGGCCTCCCCCGCTCCTTCCACCTGCCCCACCAGATGCGCGAGAGCCCGGGCTACGCCCCGGTGCTCTCCGACGCCGCCCCCGTGGCCTGTTTCGCGGACGCCGCCGCGTCCAGAGGTCGCCGTCGACGACCTCGCCGGCCTGACGAGTGGGCCCTGTCGGCAGGTGATAAGCTTAGTGCTAATCACCGCTTAATTAACCCCCCCTGAGGCTGACAGTGGGCCCCAGCGCCACTAACATTTAATTAGGATTAAATTAACCCCCTGTTTAACCCCCTGTCACTCACGTGTGGACCCCACACGTCAGGTTTGACCCCAGCCAGCCGCAGTTGACCGCTGACGTCGTGCTGACGTCATGCTGGCGCAATATATGATTTCTGGATTTAAATTAAATCAGAAAATTCCAGAAATTGTTTTAAACTTCAAAAATTCATAACAATTCAACCGTAGCTCAGATTAAAATAATTTATATATGAAAAATTATCAGAAAAATGTAATCTATCCATCTGTACTAGTTTCATGCATGACAAACCAACTTATACATGCTGAATATGAGAAAACACATTATGGCATATATAAGAGCCTACTTTGGAGATGCATTTGAGCTTATGGTTCAAATGGACTTCAAACCAAATGATTACTAGTTGCATTAGCTCAAACAACATCACATCTTCATGCCATGTTCATGCATCATATTGTTGCATATGTTTGTGTATTGATTGCCGGCACCGTTCCTTTTCGATAGGTCCTGCTCCGGAGTCTGTTCCAGAGTACCTGTCTATGAAGCAGTGCCTCCCTTGTTGATTTACCAGGCAAGCAAACCCCCTTGTTCATTTCGATAAAACCCTACTCTCTCACTCCTGCTCTCAGTTATTGCATTAGGACAACAACGATTCATCTGCTACTTTGTGCTGCGGTAGTTGAACCCATTCCTCTGCATGACCTGTCATTGCCACAGTAAATAGTTGAAACCCACTAGCATGTGTAGGAGTTGATTGAGCCATGTTGTGTTCCTACCATGCTATGCCTGCTATTGCTTAGAGTGTGTCAGGTCTGGTTCATTGGGAATGAATTGGAGTGTTACGATATGTTCTAATGCTGAGAGTGAAGTGTGTGAACACGATTTGGTAAAGGTAGCAGTGAGAGGCCATGTAGGAGTACATGGTGGGTTGTCTCATTGGAACCGTCCTTAAGCACTGAGTTCTATGTATGTTGTCCAATGACTCGATACTACCACACATTGGGTTCCGGTAACTCGACCCCTCTCGACTTATTAACCAACTTGGTCTCTGTCCAGGAGTCGCAACTAGTTTCTGGTGTTTGTAGGTAGTGCTATTTTTCTACCAAGTGGCACCCGGCAGGGTGGGCTTGGGACAGACTAGCCACACGTGGCACGGTGTACCAAGTGGCACCCGGATGGTGGGCTTGGGAACCCTGCTCACATCGTTTGGGGCCGTGAGCGACACCCCGGCCGGATCTCCTTACGGATGGAACCCGAATAGGCGATAAACCTGGACTAGAGTCTTGTGTGGTTAGTCAGGTCGTGGCCGACACCCTCGCCAGGCTTCCGCTTGAAGGTTGCCGAGATACATGACGTGTACATGGCGGTAAGTGGCGGGAGCGTGTGTGAAGAAGTACACCCCTGCAGGGTTAACATGATCTATTCGAATAGCCGGGTCCGCGGTTATGGACTTCTTGGATGCTTACATGGTACATAGACAACTTGAAGTGGATACTCTAAAATGCTCAAGACAAGTGTGAGTGCTATGGATGGCCTTCTAGTAGGGAGACGGGAATGAGTCCATAGTAGGGTATTGTTTGGTGATTAGTGGACTCGTGTACGTTGTATCACCTCAAGAGTTTCTGGTAGTCGTAGAACAGGATAGCTACAGAGTCAAAGCTGGCTTGCTGCAACTAAACTCCACATTACCCTCTTGACACAAATGCATGTATGGTAGGATCTGATGTAAGTCTTGCTGAGTACCTTTGTACTCATGTTGCTTTATTTATGTTTTTGCAGCAGAGACTTCGGTCTTACTAGTGTTCTCATGGACTTCGACAAGTAGCTTGTACCTCAGCTACGATCTTGATCGGACGTTGTAGATAGTCAGGCTTTCAGCCTTTTCCATTTGTAGATGTTTGTACCCAGACATGTAATGCTTCCGCTTGTTGCTTGTATGCTCTGTATGATGGGTCTTGTGACCCCTGTTTGAAATAAATGCTATGATGGCTCTTCTGAGCCTTTATCTATTTGAGTTGTTGAGTTATGCTGTGATGCCATGTTGTACAGCACATACTTGCATGTTATGCTTACGTGTAATGTGTATTGCTATGTGTGGGATCTGACTATCTAGTTGTTTATCCCTAGTAGACTCTCTTACCGGGAAATGTCTCCTAGTGCTTCCACTGAGCCCTGGTAGCTTGCTACTGCTCCGGAACACTTAGGTTGGCCGGCATGTGTCCTTCTTCGATCCTGTGTCTGTCCCTTCGGGGAAATGTCACGCGATGAATACCGAATTCCTGCTAGCCCGCTACAGCCCGGTTCATCGGAGTCCTGTTAGCCCAGTGCTACAGCCTGGATTCACTCGCTGATGACCGACACGTTCGATGCTGGGTCATGGATGCCTGTCCCTATAAGTTAGTGCCACTTTGGGTTTACGACTAGCCATGTCAGCCCGGGCTCTTTATCATATGGATGCTAGCGACACCATCATATATGTGTGCCAAAAGGCGCAAACGGTCCCGGGCAAAGGTAAGGCGACACCCGTGGGGATACCGTGCGTGAGGCCGCAAAGTGATATGAGGTGTTACATGCTAGATCGATGTGGCATCGAGTCGGGGTCCCGACAGCGTTGGTATCAGAGCCTGACTGCCTGTAGGATTACCAAGCCAACTGGTCGAAGTTGAGTCTAGAAAATCTTTAGTTATGTAAGGGAATTGATTGTGGGAAGGAACGTAAGGCTTTTTTTTACTCCTTTACCTCATGGCCTTCTGATCTGAGTCATCCTCTCTTTCCTACGGGGTTAAGGAACTAGGCTTTCTCTTCCGTCTATCAGGATCACGTGTTACTACTCCGTAGTCCCATAGGATTGGTTGATCGGAGTCATACCCCAGTTTTTGAGTATTTCCGGTGTAGTCTGTTTAGTATGATCTCAGAACCTTGAGTAATGCTGATGAGTATGTTATTACCCCATTTTAGTAGGATGTCTCATTCTGAGCATTTTACTGCCGTTATGCTGCCGGAATTTCCCTAGGAGTTCGAGAGATACTAATTCCTTGTCCTACATTCTACAGTCCGTAGTTGATGCTGACTCTGTCCTTGGTTCGTTTCTCAGGATGTCATCAGCTAAGCGAAGTTTCGTTGCTCGTAGCCAGAACCACGGAGATGGTAGTGATGAGGATCCTCCCGACCAGCCTTCATTGACAGAGTTCATGTTAGAAATGGAGATGAACAAGTGTGAGTCTAACCGTTTGTTGGCACGTATCGAGGAGAACACCGCACATCAGTCCAATAAGTCTGCGACCATTCATGACTTCATTCGCTTGCACCCACCTACCTTTCATCATTCCATCGAGCCACTCGATGCAGATGACTGGCTCCGTAGCATCACTCATAAGCTGCGTTCCGCGAGCGTAGCTGAAGATGACAAGGTCACTTATGCCACATATCACCTGGAAGGTCCTGCTAGTCTTTGGTGGCAGAACTATGAGGCTATGCTTCCAGCTGGCCAGATTCCTACCTGGAGAGTTTTCACTGAGGCTTTTCGCGAGCGTCACATTCCCCAGGCCCTCCTTGATCGCAAGAGAAAAGAGTTCTGTAGTTTCACCCGGAATAAGATGGCTGTTGATGCTTATAGCAGAGAGTTCGAGAACCTTGCCCGCTATGCCACAGAAGAAGTGTCCACGGAAGCCAAGAAGCAGGCTAGGTTCCAGAAGGGTCTCAGTCCCAAGTTGCGCCGTGATCTCCACCTGCATCATTGTGATACATTCCAAGCTCTTGTGAACAAAGCCATTAATGCAGAGACAGCTCAGCTCACTTACGAGGAGTCTCGTAAGCACACCCGTGATTTGGGATCTTCCTCTGGCTCTAGTTCCCAGAAGCGCCGGATTTGGGTTCCAAACTCCGCTCTTCCTTCCGGATATGCACCGAGGTCATCTCATGTGGTGCTCTCCCCAGCTCAGTCATATGTTCCACCTAGGCCTACTGGTAGACCGCTTGTCAGTGCGGGTCCACGTCCAACCTCAGGGACTTGCTTCACATGCGGGAGGCCAGGACACTATGCACGTGACTGCTCTCAGACTAGTTATGCTCCACCCCAGCCCGAGAAGACTGTTGGCTGTGTTAAGCCATCACGCAAGATGATCAGTGTCAAGTCAGCCCCTACTGAACGTGGACATGTGCATCACGTCTCAGCTAAAGACGCTCATGATGATCCGGATGTCGTTCTTGGTACACTCCTTGTCAATTGTCACCCAGCATCAGTTCTATTCGATACTGGAGCATCTCACTCCTTCATTTCCGAGAGCTATGCTAACTTGCACGACATGTCATTTTGTGATATGCCCTCTCCACTAGTCATTCAAACTCCCGGATCCAAATGGCAAACCTCTAGTGTAAGCCATGGTAACGAAATCCTTGTTGACAGACTTGTATTCCTTGCATCACTTGTAGCTCTCAAGTCCTCAGATATTAACATCATCTTGGGTATGGACTGGATGACAGCTCATCATGCCAAGATTGATTGTTACACCAGATCTGTTCAGCTTACACACCCATCTAGCAAGATAGTCAATGTCTCCACTAGAGTTGCAAAGCGTCAGCTCTATTCTCTTAATGCCAGCCCTCTTCCAGACCTTGAAGATATCCCGGTAGTTCGTGACTTTCCGGATGTCTTTCCAGAGGAACTGCCAGGTGTTCCACCTGACAGAGATGTAGAGTTCGTCATAGATCTTATTCCAGGAACTGCTCCAATCTCCAGAAGACCTTACAAGATGGCACCCTTAGAACTAGCCGAGCTTAAGAAACAACTCGATGAGTCCTTGCAAAAGGGTTTCATCCGTCCTAGTTCTTCTCCTTGGGCTTGCCCCGTCCTCTTCGTCAAGAATAAGGATGGTACGGACCGGATGGTTGTAGATTATCGTCCCGTTAATTTGGTCACGATAAAGAACAAATATCCGCTCCCCAGGATCAATGACCTGTATGATCAGCTTGCTGGATCCTCAGTCTTCTCCAAGATGGATTTGAGGTTAGGATACCACCAAATTAAGATCAGAAACGGGGACATTCCCAAGACAGCCTTTGTTACTCGTTATGGTCAGTACGAGTACACCGTCATGTCCTTTGGTCTAACTAACGCTCAGCTACATTCCCCCGCTTGATGAACTCGATCTTCATGGAGTACTTAGATAAGTTCGTCGTGGTTTACCTCGATGATAATCTTATTTACTCGAAGAACGAGGAAGAGCATGCAGAACATCTTAGACTTGTGTTAGAAAAACTCAGAGAGCACCGCCTTTATGCCAAGTTCTCCAAGTGCGAATTTTGGTTGCCAGAAGTGACCTACCTAGGCCACGTAATCTCTGGTAAAGGCATTGCTGTCAATCCCGAGAGAGTCAAGGCTGTTCTCAATTGGACTCCACCTGAGACCGTCAAACAAGTTAGGAGTTTCCTTGGTCTAGCCAGCTATTGCCGCCGCTTTGTTGAAAATTTCTCCAAAGTAGCCAAACCCCTCACGGAACTTCTCAAGAAAGATAAAAAGTTCGAGTGGTCCCCACAGTGTGAGTACAGTTTTCAGGAACTGAAAAGACGCCTGACTTCTGCTCCCATACTTGTGTCACCGGATTTCACTAAAGACTTTATTATCTACTGCGACGCCTCACGACAGGGACTAGGTTGCATTCTTATGCAGGATCGTCATGTGATTGCCTATGCATCTCGACAGTTGCATCCACATGAGGATAATTATCCTACACATGATCTAGAGCTTGTAGTCGTAGTCTATGCACTCAAGACATGGCGACATTACCTCCTTGGTAAACGTTGCGAGATCTACACCGATCACCAGAGTCTCAAGTATATCTTCACCCAACCGGACCTGAACCTTAGGCAAAGACGTTGGTTGGAGTTAATCACAGATTATGATCTAGGGATTACCTACACCCCAGGCAAACCCAATGTCATGGCTGATGCTCTAAGCCGTAAATCCTATTGCAACAATCTCATGTTGCAGCAAGGCCAACCACTTCTCCATGAGGAATTCTGTAAGCTTAACCTTCACATCGCTCCTCACGGATTCCTTTCTACCTTGGTGGCGAAACCTACCCTTGTGGATCTTATCATAGAAGCCCAGAAGCATGATACGGGGATTACCCGGATCAAGAGAAACATTAAGAAGGGAGTTGGTGGATGTTTCTCTATGGATGATCGTGGTGTTGTTTTCTTTGAGAATCGCTTGGTGGTTCCCAAGAAGCAACATCTTCGGCAGCTGATTCTTAAGGAGGCGCATGAATCTCCTCTCACGATTCATCCCGGTAGTACTAAGATGTATCAGGACCTACGCCAGAGGTTCTGGTGGACTAGGATGAAGAGAGAAATCGCTCAGTTTATTGCTAACTGTGACGTTTGTCGTCGCGTTAAGGCAGAGCATCAAAGTCCTGCTGGCACCCTTCAGCCTTTAGCTATTCCTGAATGGAAATGGGATAAAGTTGGTATGGACTTCATCACCGGCTTTCCCAGGACCAAGAGAGGGAATAACGCTATCTTCGTAGTCGTTGATCGTCTTTCCAAAGTGGCTCACTTCCTTCCTGTTCGAGAGAGTATCACTGCTAGTCAGCTTGCTGACTTATACATTTCTCGAATAGTGTCACTTCATGGTGTTCCACTAGAGATCAATTCAGACCGTGGCAGTCTTTTCACTTCTCATTTCTGGGAGAGTTTCCAAACTGCCATGGGAACCCATCTTTCCTTCAGTACCGCTTTCCACCCTCAGTCGAGTGGTCAGGTGGAACGGGTCAATCAAATTCTCGAAGACATGCTCAGAGCTTGCGTTATCTCATTCGGTATGGATTGGGAGAAATGTCTTCCTTTTGCCAAGTTTGCTTATAACAATAGCTATCAATCCATCCTCAAGAAAGCTCCTTTTGAGGTTCTCTATGGACGAAGATGTCGAACACCTTTGAACTGGTCAGAAACCGGTGAAAGACAATTCTTTGGACCGGACATGATCCAGGAGGCAGAAGAGCAAGTTCGCATCATTCGTGAGAATTTGAAAACATCCCAATCTCGTCAAAAGAGCCAGTACGATCGTCATCATAAGGATATGACTTATGAACTTGGCGACCAAGCTTACCTTCGGGTTACTCCTTTGAAGGGTACCCATCGTTTCGGTATCAAGGGCAAGTTGGCTCCTCGTTACATTGGTCCCTTTCGCATTCTCGCTAAACGAGGAGAGGTTGCCTACCAATTGGAACTACCCCCACATCTTTCTCGAGTTCATGATGTCTTCCACGTCTCTCAACTCAGGCGTTGCTTCTCGGATCCCATCCACGGAGTGGACCACGAAACGCTTGATCTCCAAGATAACCTCACATACCAAGAGTACCCGGTTCGCATTCTTGATCAAGCCGAGCGTGTTACCCGACGTCAGAACATCAAGTTTCTCAAAGTTCAGTGGTCCCATCATTCCGAGAGAGAAGCTACTTGGGAGCGAGAAGATCGTCTTCGACTGGAGTACCCCGTTTTCTTTCCGTCGACCCCTGAATCTCGGGACGAGATTCTTTCAAGTGGGGGCGAGTTCTCACATCCCTAGTCTGGTATGACCTAGACTAGCTAGTCATTTGTGCATCATGTTTATATTCCATTTAAATTTGAATTGAGGATTGGTGGAACCCTCAGA
The DNA here is from genome assembly GCF_018294505.1 of Triticum aestivum. NCBI lineage: Eukaryota > Viridiplantae > Streptophyta > Magnoliopsida > Poales > Poaceae > Triticum > Triticum aestivum. The sequence continues at coordinate 306,073,161 of NC_057803.1, read as the reverse complement.
ATCATTTTTGAAAATGGCCCAAATAAAAATTTCTCCAAAAGGGTCCAAGAAAATGCTCATGTTGCCCTCTGAAAATATTGGACAGAGATAAAAATCAAACCAATATTTTTAGGAGCTCATGGATATTTAATTTTGGCCATTTGGATTAATCCGATAATTATTTGCTTTGGATATATATTGTTATATATATGAAATATGGTCCAAAAATTATGCCATTTATAAAGGAGCCCTGGAATATTATAGCTAGCTCCTGCAAAAATTGGCATAAGGTAATTAAATGATTTAATATTTTAATTAAATCAAAACAAATGTCAGAAAAAAAATAGAAAACAGAAATAAAGAGGAGAAGCTTACCTGGGGCTCCCCCCTGTGCAGCCCAGCAGCAGCAGGTCGGCCCAGCCAGAGGGCAGCCCAGCCCGCCTCCTCCTCTGTCGTCTTCCCCCCCTCTCGCCAAGCAGCTGCGTGCCGACGCGCGCGCACTCCGCCGGCCACGCCACCTCCCTCCCTGCCTGCCTGCCTCTCCCCTCCTCGTCTGGATGCCCTGGAACGACGCCACGCGCCGCCCCGGTCCTTTTTCCCTCTCTCTCGCTCTCCCTCCTCCCCTGGACATCTCCCTCTCCCTGCGCCCGAAGCGCTGCCGCCGCCGCAGCTCACCACCGATGCGCTCCCCGCCGTCCCCTCGCCCCTCAGTGGAGTCCACGAGCTCCGCCACGACCCCCTCCCCGCCGTCCCCTCGCCCCTCAGTGGAGTCCACGAGCTCCGCCACGACCCCCTCCACCTCCTCGTCGAGCCACGAACCTCCGGACGGCCTCCATCGTCGCCACCCTCGTCGTCTTCATCGCGGGCCAACGTAGATCTCCACCGCCCGCACGTCGCCGTCCGACCTCCCCCGAGCTCTCCGACGACGTCCTCGAGCCCGCCGTGAGCCCCCGCTTCGGTTCCCCCTTCTCCCTTGCCTCCCCGCGCTCTGTAGCTAGCCCGGCCATCGAAGCCGAGCTCCGGCCGCCGCCGCGAGCTTTGCTCCGGCGAGCTCCGGCCTCCCCCGCTCCTTCCACCTGCCCCACCAGATGCGCGAGAGCCCGGGCTACGCCCCGGTGCTCTCCGACGCCGCCCCCGTGGCCTGTTTCGCGGACGCCGCCGCGTCCAGAGGTCGCCGCCGACGACCTCGCCGGCCTGACGAGTGGGCCCTGTCGGCAGGTGATAAGCTTAGTGCTAATCACCGCTTAATTAACCCCCCCTGAGGCTGACAGTGGGCCCCAGCGCCACTAACCTTTAATTAGGATTAAATTAACCCCCTGTTTAACCCCCTGTCACTGACGTGTGGACCCAACACGTCAGGTTTGATCCCAGCCAGCCGTAGTTGACCGCTGACGTCGTGCTGACATCATGCTGGCGCAATATATGATTTCTGGATTTAAATTAAATGAGAAAATTCCAGAAATTGTTTTAAACTTCAAAAATTCATAACAATTCAACCGTAGCTCAGATTAAAATAATTTATATATGAAAAATTATCAGAAAAATGTAATCTATCCATCTGTACTAGTTTCATGCATGACAAACCAACTTATACATGCTGAATATGAGAAAACACATTATGGCATATATAAGAGCCTACTTTGGAGATGCATTTGAGCTTATGGTTCAAATGGACTTCAAACCAAATGATTACTAGTTGCATTAGCTCAAACAACATCACATCTTCATGCCATGTTCATGCATCATATTGTTGCATATGTTTGTGTATTGATTGCCGGCACCGTTCCTTCTCGATAGGTCCTGCTCCGGAGTCTGTTCCAGAGTACCTGTCTATGAAGCAGTGCCTCCCTTGTTGATTTACCAGGCAAGCAAACCCCCTTGTTCATTTCGATAAAATCCTACTCTCTCACTCCTGCTCTCAGTTATTGCATTAGGACAACAACGATTCATCTGCTACTTTGTGCTGCGGTAGTTGAACCCATTCCTCTGCATGACCTGTCATTGCCACAGTAAATAGTTGAAACCCACTAGCATGTGTAGGAGTTGATTGAGCGATGTTGTGTTCCTACCATGCTATGCCTGCTATTGCTTAGAGTGTGTCAGTTCTGGTTCATTGGGAATGAATTGGAGTGTTACGATATGTTCTAATGCTGAGAGTGAAGTGTGTGAACACGATTTGGTAAAGGTAGCGGTGAGAGGCCATGTAGGAGTACATGGTGGGTTGTCTCATTGGAACCGTCCTTAAGCACTGAGTTCTATGTATGTTGTCCAATGACTCGATACTACCACACATTGGGTTCCGGTAACTCGACCCCTCTCGACTTATTAACCAACTTGGTCTCTGTCCAGGAGTCGCAACTAGTTTCTGGTGTTTGTAGGTAGTGCTATTTTTCTACCAAGTGGCACCCGGCAGGGTGGGCTTGGGACAAACTAGGCACACGTGGCACGGTGTACCAAGTGGCACCCGGATGGTGGGCTTGGGAACCCTGCTCACATTGTTTGGGGCCGTGAGCGACACCCCGGCCGGATCTCCTTGCGGATGGAACCCGAATAGGCGATAAACCTGGACTAGAGTCTTGTGTGGTTAGTCAGGTCGTGGCCGACACCCTCGCCAGGCTTCCGCTTGAAGGTTGCCGAGATACATGACGTGTACATGGCGGTAAGTGGCGGGAGCGTGTGTGAAGAAGTACACCCCTGCAGGGTTAACATGATCTATTTGAATAGCCGGGTCCGCGGTTATGGACTTCTTGGATGCTTACATGGTACATAGACAACTTGAAGTGGATACTCTAAAATGCTCAAGACAAGTGTGAGTGCTATGGATGGCCTTCTAGTAGGGAGACGGAAATGAGTCCATAGTAGTGTATTGTTTGGTGATTAGTGGACTCGTGTATGTTGTATCACCTCAAGAGTTTCTGGTAGTCGTAGAACAGGATAGCTACAGAGTCAAAGCTGGCTTGCTGCAACTAAACTCCACATTACCCTCTTGACACAAATGCATGTATGGTAGGATCTGATGTAAGTCTTGCTGAGTACCTTTGTACTCATGTTGCTTTATTTATGTTTTTGCAGCAGAGACTTCGGTCTTACTAGTGTTCTCATGGACTTCGACAAGTAGCTTGTACCTCAGCTACGATCTTGATCGGACGTTGTAGATAGTCAGGCTTTCAGCCTTTTCCATTTGTAGATGTCTGTACCCAGACATGTAATGCTTCCGCTTGTTGCTTGTATGCTCTGTATGATGGGTCTTGTGACCCCTGTTTGAAATAAATGCTATGATGGCTCTTCTGAGCCTTTATCTATTTGAGTTGTTGAGTTATGCTGTGATGCCATGTTGTACAGCACATACTTGCATGTTATGCGTACGTGTAATGTGTATTGCTATGTGTGGGATCTGACTATCTAGTTGTTTATCCCTAGTAGACTCTCTTACCGGGAAATGTCTCCTAGTGCTTCCACTGAGCCCTGGTAGCTTGCTACTGCTCCGGAACACTTAGGTTGGCCGGCATGTGTCCTTCTTCGATCCTGTGTCTGTCCCTTCGGGGAAATGTCACGCGATGAATACCGGAGTCCTGCTAGCCTGCTACAGCCCGGTTCACCGGAGTCCTGTTAGCCCAGTGCTACAGCCTGGATTCACTCGCTGATGACCGACACGTTCGATGCTGGGTCATGGATGCATGTCCCTGTAAGTTAGTGCCACTTTGGGTTTACGACTAGCCATGTCAGCCCGGGCTCTTTATCATATGGATGCTAGCGACACCATCATATACGTGTGCCAAAAGGCGCAAATGGTCCCGGGCAAAGGTAAGGCGACACCCGTGGGGATACCGTGCATGAGGCCGCAAAGTGATATGAGGTGTTACATGCTAGATCGATGTGGCATCGAGTCGGGGTCCTGACAGATGTTTGCGCCCGCGGTCTTGGATTTGGCTTTGCGTATAACCATGGTGGTGAAATACCGGTCTTCTTTTATGACGCTCTTGGCCCATCTGACACGGAACATCGGGACCTTCTCTCCAGCATAGCTCATCTCCCAGATCTCCTCGATCCTTCCGTAGTATTTGTCCTTGTCATTACCGGTGTAGGATAACCATCGCTCTTCATGTCATTGTCCTCGGTGTAGAATGTGTAGCCGTTGATATCGTATGCCTCATAGGTCATCAGGTTGTGCTCGGCGCCCTGTGACAAGGCGAATATGAGTTTTTCGTACGCGGGAGAATCCTCATGTAAAGGGTATGACATAAGCTTCTTCTTGAACCAACGCGTGAAACATGAGTTATGCTCTTTGATTATATCTTCGTCCGTCCTCTATTGGCCTCGGTCATTGTACGTCTTCTCAATAAAGGTTTTGTGATCTACCACCCAAGGATCGACCATGTCTATGTGTTGTAGCGCGACTAGGTTTTCTCTTTCAAAGTTGGCGAGTCGACCCTCCAAGACGACATGCATTTCGCGGCGACCCTCGCGGTGACCCCATCCAGCGAGCCTGCCGAGGTTCCTGTTGACGGGCAGACCAACACGGTTCTCGATGCCTAAATAATTCGTGCAGTAGGAGATGCACTCTTCGGTCAGAAAGCACCTGGCTATGCTTTCCTCTGGATGTGACATATTGCGAACGTATCCTTTGATGACACCATTAATCCTTTTGAACGACATCATGCTGTGCAGGAACGTCGACCCGAGTTGGATGATATCCTCCATGATATGGACTAGCAGATGCACCATAACGTCGAAGAATGCGGGCGGGAAGTACATCTCAAGCTCGCATAGTATCACCACGGTCTCCTCCTATAGCCTTCTCAGTTGCCTCACGCGAACCAACTTCTAAGAGATGACGTCGAAAAAGTTGCATAGGCCAAATAGCATTTCATGGACGTGCGCATCCATGATCCCACGGATTGCAACTGGAAGTATATGCGTCATCTGCACATGACAGTCGTGAGACTTCATCCCGCTGAACTTCTACTTCGCTGGGTCTAGGTATCTGCTTATCTTCCCCGCGTAACCGTAAGGAAGTTATACTCCTATGAGGCAGGTTAAAAATTGCTCGATCTGCTCCTAACTTAGAGTGAAGCACACGGGAGGGTAGTCATTTCCGGTCTCCTTGGCCTTTTTGCCTTTGCGACGACTTTCCGTGTCCTACTTTGCCTCATCATCATCATCATCATCATCATCATCATCATCATCATCATCAGCATCATCATCATTAGCGTGAAGCTCCTCCCTGATGCCTATTGATTTCAAGTCTTCCCTTGCTTTCGACCCATCTTTGGTCCTCTCTGGCATGTTGAGCAGGGTACCAAGCAGACTCTTGCACACGTTCTTCGTGATATGCATGACATCAAGGCTGTGAGGCACACGGTGGATCTTCCAGTACGGCATGTCCCAGAAAACAGACCTCATTTTCCATACCTTCAGTAGCGTCTCTGGCGCCTTTCGCTTCTTTCCCGGCTCTGGAGCCTATTGCTTCTTTCTTGGCAGTGGGCAATCTTTCCAATTTTTCAACAGCTCGTCTATTTCCTCGTCGCTCCTCGTACGCAGGCGTCCTCGGGGTTCAGTTTCACCATCGAAAAAATCCTTGCGTTTTCTCCAGGGGTCATCATTGTGAAGCCACCTTCGATGTCCCATGAACACGGTTTTCGAAGACCCAAGATCTCTATCTAGCTGGCGATACATTGTGTTATCCATGCACCTGACGTATCCAGAAAATCCGTGGACCACCTGCCCCGCGAGATATCCGTAACCGAGATAGTCGTGCACCGTTGTGAGCAGTGCGGCTCTCATAGGGAAATATTCTTTCTCTGTGGCATCCCACGTATTGGCTGGCGTTTTCCATAGTGTGTCTAGCTCCTCTTTCAACAGCCCCAGATACAGATTGATGTCGTTCCCTGGTTGTTTCTGCCCTTCAATTAGCATACTCATGTGAATGTACTTCCTCTTCATGCACAACCAGGGGGGAAGGTTGTACATCCACACAAACATGGGCCAGGTGCTATGTGTGCTTCTCTGGCTACCAAACGGATTGACTCCATCGGTGCTCTCGCCCAGCATGATGTTCCTTGGATCCTCCCCAAATTCTAGGTATTCGAAGTTCAACGCTTTCCACTGGCTCGCATCCTTATGGTGACTCAGCATCTTGTCTTTTTTATTTATCTCCGGATCATTTCCGCCATCTTCTTGCTTCTTCTCCTCCCTATCCGTGTGCCAACGCAGGAGCTTTGCTAGCTTAGGGTCCGGGAAAAACAGCTGCAGACGAGGAGTGATCGAAAAGTACCACACCACTTTTCGAGGAGCTTTCTTCCTCTTCTTGTATTGAGTGACGCCGCACACCGGATATATGGTAGACTCCGCGTGCTCGTCCCGATAAATGATGCAATTTTTCATGCACACATGGTATTTCACGTGCGGTAAATCCAGAGGACACACAATTTTCTTCGCCTCCTCGAAACTGGTTGGGCACTTCTTCCCCTTGGGAAGACGTTCGTGCCAGATTGACATGTTCTCATCGAAGCATGCATCGGTCATTTTGTGTTTTACCTTCATCTCTAGAGCCATGAGCGTTACTTTCAGGCGGGCATCCTCGGGCCTGCATCCTTCATACAATGGAGTAACCGCGTCTATCTCTAGTTGATCTAGCTTGTCTTTCTCTCGGGCGGCAGCTCTTGCATTATCCGTCTACTTGAGAAGCAGCTCTTGAATATGAGGGTCCTGCACCTAGCCCATCGATGGTCCATCGTCGTCTGCTCCGGCATCTTCATCTTCATGATCATGCCCTTCGTCTTGATCTTCCTCATCATCATGTCCTGCATCTTCTACATGATGACTGTGTACAGCATCACCATCGTGATCATGTCCTGGAGATTCTTTGTTTTCTCGCCCGCCAGAGTCGCGGTGGTTGTCTTGCTGCCCTTCCTCATTTCTTGCCCGCCCCCCATGGACGACTTCATAGTTATCTTCATCACCTTGCCACCGATAGCCATCCATCAAACAAGCAAGAGCAGGTGGTCCCGCACCTGCCCGGAATCCGGGTCCGCAATAAGGCTCTTCAGCTTGCATCTTCGACTCAGACATCTTATCTCAGTCTCGTTCTTTTGAAGCATCTCAGCCTTTGCGGAGCTCAAAAACCTATTCATGATGCCTTCGGTCATCGTGCGGACCATGGTCGCCAGCGGGGTAGAGCAAAACGATATTTTAGAACCAAGAAAAAAATTGGCACGACTTTCCCTAAAAATAGGACCAAAAAGAATGCATAGTGCCAAAATTCTCGCCGAAATGGAAATGAATAAATATTCTGGAAAAATATTGGCAACTATCGCATTTCAAATACCGGTACCTACAAACACAAACATATATGCAACACCACAAACATACATAGATCTAGCAAGGCCATAAAAAGTGCATGTGCACGTTGTTGGAGGGAGAAAAAAAAGTAGATCTACAACATAAAGATAGCTTTCCCCTTACTTACCTATCAAAAAAGGTAATTTAACCAGTTAATTTGGATGAATCTATGGTGCAAATGAGGTGAGGAGGAGGAGCCAGCCGAGACAACCTTGGAGGAGGAGGTGGAGAGAATGAAGTGGGGAAAGTGAGTGTGTAGGTGTGGTTGTCCAAAATATCTAGCTGGTCCCAGGTTACTAATGGCGCACCACCGACAAATGCGCCATTAGTAACCCTGGTTACTAATGGCGCACCAGCTTGTGGTGCACCATTAGTAGTTTTGCAAAAAAAATATAGTAGTGGCGCACATGGTGAGTGGTGCGCCATTACTAATTAAACTAGTAATGGCACGATGTTCCCTGGTGCGCCATTAGTATTTTTGGAAAAAGAATATGTTAGTAGTGGCGCACCATTGGTGTGGTGCGCCATTAGTGTGATAGACACTAATGACGCACCAGCACATGGTGTGCCACTTCTATATAGTAGTGGCGCACCACATGTCTGGTGCGCCATTAGTGTCCATATTATCTATAGCCCTTTTCCTAGTAGTGATTTCTCCAGAAGAAGGTCGAATGATTCTAAATGAGATCCACCCGGGGACTTGTGGCCACCATGAGTCCGCTCGGATCATCGTTGCCAAAGCATACCGAGTGGGGTCCTACTAGTCACGTACAAATGAGATGGCTAAGGATATAGTCGACAAGTGTGAAGGCTGCCAGTTTTACTCAAACCTGTCTCACAAACCTGCATCTGCCTTGAAGACTATTCAACTTGTCTGGCCTTTTGCAGTTTGGGGATTAGACATGGTTGGACCTTTCAAGACCGCTGAAGTGGTTTCACTCATTTGCTCATAGCAGTTGACAAATTCACCAAATGGATCGAACCCAAGCCTATCAAAAACCTTGATTCAAGCACTGCCATCAGTTTCATCAGGGAGCTAAAATTTAGATATGGAGTCCCTCAAAAAATTATCATAGATAACGGCTCCAACTTTGATTATGATCAGTTCAGAGCATTTTGTGCTTCCCAAGGCACTCGGGTCAATTACGCATCCATTGCGCACCCGCAGTCGAATGGGCAAGTAGAAAGGGAGAACGTCTTGATCCTTCAAGGGATGAAACCTTGACTGATGCATGATCTCAAGCATGCTGCTGGAGCTGGGCTGAGTGAATTGCCGTCTGTCTTATGGGGACTGAGAACAACTCCCAATTGGTCGACTGACCAAACTCCTTTCTTCATGGTATATGGTGCTGAAGTTGTGCTGCCGAGTGACTTGCTGCACAACGCTCCCAGAGTGGAACTCTTCTCAGAAGCAGAAGCAGAACATGCACGCCAAGATGAGGTTGATCCCCTTGAAGAAGAACGAGATATGGCTCTGATCCGGTCGACCATCTATCAACCAGACCTGCGTCCATTCCATGCCTGTAATGTCAGAGGTCAAGCATTCCAAGAAGGAGACCATGTGCTCCGAGTGCATCAGAAACGACCTCACAAACTCGCTCCGGCCTGGGAAGGCCCCTTCATCATCACCAAGGTGCACCACAATGGGGTGTATCACCTCTACAATGTAGCCAAGAAAGAATACGAGCCACACTCGTGGAATGCAGAGCTGCTCCACCGTTTCTATACCTAAACACTCGGATCGATGAGTTGTAATAAGAATCCTTCAGTTTGCTTGCCAAAGACAAGGTTTTTGCGGTATCTTAATGATTTTTATGCCATAAACATACGTGCTCAAATCCCCCAGTGGGTGGCTTAGCCCCGAATCCGATTCGCCTAAGTTTCAAAAAAACTCTGAGTGTAGAGCAACCCTCTCACTCGGGGGCTTAGCTGCGATCTCGTACTCGCCTAAGTTTCAAAAACACTCCGAGTGAAGAGCAACCCTCTCACTTAGGGGCTTAGCCGCGAACCTGATTTGCCTAAATTTCGAAAACACTCCGAGTGAAGAGCAACCCTCTCACTCGGGGGCTTAGCTGCGATCCCGTACTCGCCTAAGTTTCAAAAACACTCCGAGTGAAGAGCAACCCTCTCACTTAGGGGCCTAGCTTCAATCCCGTACTCGCCTAAGTTTCAAAAACACTCTGAGTGAAGACCAGCCCTCTCACTCGGGGACTTAGCTGCAATCCCGTACTCGCTTATGTTACAAAATACTCTGAGTGGAGAGCAATCCTCCCACTCGGGGGCTTAGCCGCGAACCCGATTCGCCTAAGTTTCAAAAACACTTTGAGTGAAGAGCAACCCTCTCACTCGGGGGCTTAGCTGCGATACCATACTCGCCTAAGTTTCAAAAGCACTCGAGTGAATAGCAAGCCTCTCACTCGGGGACTTAGCGGTGATCCATACTCGCCTAAGTTACAGAATACTTCGTGTGGACAGAAATCATCCCACTTGGGGGCTTAGCCGCAAACCCGATTCGCCTAAGTTTGAAAATACTCTGGGTGCAGAGCAATCCTCCCACTCGGGGGCTTAGCTACGATCCCGTACTCGCCTAAGTTACAAGTTACTCGGAGTGATCAGTGATCCTCCCACTTGAGGGCTTAGCCGCGAATCCGATTCACCTAAGTTAGAAAAATACTCCGAGCTGCGTCATAAGTGCAACGTCCGCTCGATCCTGATCCGCAAGGACCACAAGGTGCAGGTCGTGTGCGGCACCTAGTGCTCATATCCTCGGCCCTCTTGTCAGAGCTGCATCACAAGTACAACGTCTACTCCATACAAATCCGCAAGGACGACGAGGTGCAGGTCATGTGCAACACCTTGTGCTCATATCCGCGGCCCACTTATCGGAGCTAAGTCACAAGTACAATGTCCACTCCATACCGATCCGCAAGGACAACGAGGTGGAGGTCACGCGCAGTACCTAGCGCTCATGTCTGTGGCCCTCTAATTGGAGCCGCGCCACAAGTACAACGCCTATTTCGAGTGAAGAATCAAGTTTCACTCAGAGTTAAGAGAACCGAAAGTGGTAAAGACAAAACAACCATATTCAAAGAAAAACCAAGTTCGGATAAATCCATCAAGTTTCAGAACTGCGAACAGAAGTACTCGAGCGTCAGGCCTGAAAGAGTTTAATGGTTACAAAATCACTCGGCATTCCGAGGCAAATAAAAGTGAGGCATCAAGTTTGTTCACTCTGCAGGAGGAGGACTAGCTGTCTCGATGAACTCATCCAGGTCGATTCCATCAGCCATGCGAGTAGCAGCCTCGATGAAGGTCTCCATAAAGGATTGGAATTGAAGGTTCTTCGTACTGGCGACCTTGAGAGCCGCTAGCTTCTCTTCTCTAACTTCTTTGCAATGAACGTGGACCAGAGACAGAGCCACGTCAGCGCCGCACCGAGCAGAGGACTTCTTCCACACCTGCACTCGACCAGGGATTTCATGGAGTCGAGTCATCCGAAACTCGAGGTCGTTTTGGAACGTCACACTTGGCCATAGTTCTATGTCGATCCGTGACAACCCCACTTTAAGTCGTGCAAGATACTCCATAACGCAGGTGAGGTGAGATTCCAGTCGCAACACGTTCATCGCAGCCTCATCCTTGACGGGGGAGTTAATGGGGTCCAGGCTTGTCTCAATCCACCCAATCTCTGCCTCAAAATTTTGACAGAATTCTACACACATAGGAAAATGGTGAGTCGACAATCGCACGATGAGTCGTTAGTTGCAAATCAGTCAGACAAAGGAAAGTTCCTTGAAGTAAGAGGAACATCTTCTTGGCGAGTCCTCCCAGATAAGGCTCTAGTTCATCTCCCTTCCGAGTGAGATCTTCGACCTTGTCTGTCAGGGCCACCTTGTCCTTCTTCAGCTGCACGACTTCTTTGTTGACTTCATCAATGGCAGTCTTCAGCTTGGCGTTTTCCTATTCCAACTTGCCAACTGAAGCCAGCTTCTTGTTAGCAAGTTCAGTTTTCTCTCGCGCCGTTGAGGGAGTCCTGGATTAGGGGGCATCCCGACATCCGGATTATATCCTTTGGCCGGACTGTTGGACCATGAAGATACAAGATTGAAGACTTTGTCCCGTGTCCGGATGGGACTCTACTTGGCGTGGAAGGCAAGCTAGGCAATACGGATATGTATATCGGCTCCTTTGTAACCGACCTTGTGTAACCCTAGCCCCCTCCGGTGTCTATATAAACCGGAGGGTTTTAGTCATAGGACAAAATACAATCATACCATAGGCTAGCTTCTAGGGTTTAGCCTCTCCGATCTTGTGGTAGATCAACTCTCGTACTACTCATATTATCAAGAATAAATCAAGCAGGACGTAGGGTTTTACATCCATCAAGAGGGCCCGAACCTGGGTAAAACATCATGTCACCTGCCTCCTGTTACCATCCGCCTTAGACACACAGTTCGGGACCCCCTACCCGAGATCAGCCGGTTTTGACACCGACATTGGTGCTTTCATTGAGAGTTCCTTTGTGCCATCGCCGTAAGGAAGGATGCCTTGTCTCGTTGTTAGAAACAACATTACTGCCGGAGGAGCCCTGGCTGTCGGCCAAACTCTCCGGCTTGGCAGTTTCATCATGGCCGCTAGTTTGGCCCCTGCACCGACGATGACTTCTCGGGTCATCGAAAACAGCCTCCACGTCGGCTCGGAATTCACCGAGCAGATGGATCCAATGGAGCTGTCTTCCCTAAACGAGCTCTTGGATCGCATCGCCGCCTTGGGAGTCGCTACGGACTATGATCGGATTAGGCTTAAACCCGATCAAAGGGAGATTAACTCTCCACCGGTCACCCATCATGTTGCGGTGGTGGAGGAACAATGCGGCGATTCTTCCTCTATCTTGAGGACTAACTATGTCCGGATTCCTGAGCTCTCCAAGCCGGATACCCATTTTCGGGAGGACATCACCCAAGCCCTGAACCTAGAGTCAGGCAGCGGGCTAGACTCATCGGGCAACATCCCGGAATCCGAACTTCCAAGATCGGAAACTCCTCGGCCCCTAGGTCTTAGATCGGGTAGGGGTTCGGACTCAAACTCACCCACCCACCCAGACATAAACAATCTTTCCCACATCAGGCAAGAGCCCCATGAAATAGTACATCATTATTGGGCGAGATTCCTCCTTGTGATGAACAAGGTTAAGGATTACCGCGAGGAAGACGCAGTCTCACTTTTCTGCAATAACTGCACGGACAAGGGAATCCTTAACGCCATAAGTTGTCGTGACATATCACGCTTTGCCGACTTGGCGTCCATAGTACGAAAGTACTATGCGATGGAAAGTGCCTGGAGAACCGAAACGAAATTTTGGGATAATCCGGCTCCGAATATACACCCAGTCCGAAGTAAAAGGGTGCACTATCATAAGACACCCGAGTTAATTACAAAGAAACAAAAACCGTCTACAGGGAGTGGAACCGTATTTAAGGGATGGCTCAACGGACCCTGCAAAATTCATAGTACAGCAGATACCATACCAACACACAGCCATAGAGCATGTTGGATACTCCGGCAGGTGGCCAAAAGCGGCGAGGATCTTCTCATCCTAGATGCCACAGAGCACCATCCCAGGGATACCAATATGGTATTAACAGTCCCTGATACCTTCGCATCAAATAATAGGCGCAAGCAAACACTCTGCAGCATTACCGAAATTTGCCATGTAGCAGCAATAAATCGCTGGAGCGACATGGCTATTACCTTCAATGCCAGTGACAAACCTAAATTCCGAACAGCCCGGGCACCAGTTGCACTGCTCCTCAGTCCAATTGTGGACGGCTTTCGATTCACCAAAGTACTCATGGACGGCGGTCGTGGATTAAACCTCATCTACGAGGAAACTCTTCAAAAAATGGAAATAGCCTGGAACCGCATTGAGCAAAGCAGCACAACCTTCAGAGGAATCACCCCCAGTCGGGAAGCACGTTGTGCTGGGACAATCACACTAGATGTGGTATTTGGCACGCCGGAGAACTATAGGTCCAAAGAAATCACATTCCAAGTGGCCCCGTTCAGTAGTGGATACCACGCCCTATTGGGACGGGAGGCGTTCACGATCTTCCAAGCCATACCCCAGTATAGGTACATGAAGCTCAAAATGCCCGGGCTCACCGGAATCATCACTCTCGTTAGTGATCCAGACACAGCACTCTGCGCCAAAAACAAAATAGCCGCATTGGCCCTCGAGGCATTATCCGAAGCCCTTTCGGCCGAGGAATTAACTGCGCTACGCTCCACAGTGGACAGGGACGACGTGATACTTGACAGGAGATCCAAGTCCACCTCTTTTAAGCCAGCAGATGAAATAGTCAAATTCCAAGTCCACCCAACAGACACTACAAAAACAGCCTCCATCGGGGCACAGTTAAACCCTGCCGTGGACGCCGCACTACGAGAGTTCCCGCGCGAGAATTGGGGCATATTCGCCTGGCACCCCTCAGACATGCCAGGAATCCCACGCAGGCTGGCCGAGCACAGCCTCAATATCCCAAAGGGATTCAAGCCGGTCAAGCAGGCTCTTCGGCGTTTCTCTGAACCTAAGAGACAGGCTATGGGAGAGGAACTAGCCAAGTTATTTGAGGCCGGATTCATTAGAGAAATAAAACACCCGGACTGGCTAGCAAACCTGGTGATGGTATGTCACACCCTAGCTAGTTCATGCATTAGAGTGTTGCATCATGTTTAATTTCCCAGAAAACTGAAATGGGGATGACAGAACCCCCAGCACCCCCCTGGAACAACTATGGTTTACTAAAAACTTTTTCAATGAACCTGAAATGCCCTTCTAAAAAGTCCACCCTTTTTGTTTTGGGTTAAAGCCTTTGACAAAAATGGTGCACACTTTTCTAGGACATCATAAGGTCATTGGATTAATTCATTACTAATTGCATTTGGGCAATTTAAATCTTATAAATATTTTAAAATGCCCAGATAATCCTGAAAATATTTTTAGGCTGTTGAGAATATTTTCAAATGTGCCTCTTAATATTTTCAGGTTTTTCCTAAATGAAATAGTATTTTTACTATTTCAAAACACAAAAGAGAATAAATAATAAAACAGAAAAAAAGAGAGAAAGAAACTAACCTGGCAAGTCACCAGCCGGCCCACCTGGCGGACCAGCACTATGTTGGCCCGCGCCAGCCAGCTGCTTCTTCCCCGCCAGGCAGGCAGGGAGGTGACGCCGCGTGCCTGAGCTCGCCACGGTGCCACCTGCTTGCCACCCGCGACCCTGGACGTCTGGACGACCTCCACGTCATCTCCCCGACCCCCTGGACCCCTCCATTTGCCCCCAACGCCTCTCCCTTGCTGTTCCCGACCATGGCCGACGCCCCTGCCACCGCACCGTCATTGTAGTCGCGCCCTCCGTCGTCCTCGCGCTGCGCCATCGTGTCCACGAGCTCCACCGTCATCGACTACATCGAGCAGGCCGAGCCCCGAGTGCTCGCCTGCTCAGGAATCGCCCTGACTCCGTCTTCCCCAACTCCGGCCACCGGAGATCCCCTTCGCCGTCCCCGCCGCATCAGCTCGTCCCTGACCTCGCCGACTGCCTCGACGTGACCCCCGTGAGCTCAGCCACCTCCCCATCCTCTCTGTTTAACTTCTCGAGCACCACAGCGACCGCACCAAGCTCGGCTGCACCCATCGCCGCCACCGCACCTCGCCGTCGTGGCCACAGCCACGTTGGCTCGCAACCAAGCACGCCATCGTCTACGACGCACTCGCAGCAGCCCGTAGCACCCCCGCACGCCCCTCGCCGTGGCTCCTAGCGACTAGTTCGACCTCGCCCGAACTCCGGCAGTCGCAACGCTCGTCACTGATGACGTTTCCGGCCACCGCAGCTCCACCCACTGCCACCACTCGACGCGGCTCCGCCGCGTCTGGCCTCGCCGGCAGCTAAACGCCGGCGAGTTTGACCCTGTTTGACCCCGTGTGGGCCCAGGTTGACCTCCCTTGAGTCTCTGACATGTGGGACCGCCCAGCTAATTAACTTAGATTAGCACTAACCAAATTTAGTTAGTTAATTAACTACTGACACGCGGGTCCCACTGGTCAGGTTGACCTGGACCGACCCGTTGACCCCTGACGTCACTCTGACGCAATGCTGATGCAATAAATCATTTACTGGATTTATTTCTTATACAGGAAATTCCAGAAAATATTACAAATTTCAAAAATTCATAACTTTTAACCTGTAACTCCAAATGCAAAGAGTTATATATAAAATTTGATCAGAAAAATTCAATTTTTCCATCTATAGTGGTTTCATGCATGGCAAAATACTTTAACATTGCTGTTTAGGTGAAACAAGCTAATACACTTATAATGCTTAAGAACATAAGCTCCCATTTGAATCTTTGATTCAAATGGACCCAAACCAACTTGTTTCACATTGCCTTAGGCAGGACACCTCATATTGCCATGTCATAGCATGCATCATATTGTTGCATATTGCCATGTGATGATTGTATTCTGCGGTGTCTTTCGTGGTAGGTTCTGCCTCCGAGGATATTTCCGAGTATCCAGCTGTAGGGCAGTACCCTACTACTACTCCATCAGGCAAGCAGCCCCATTGATCATATCGATACAATCCCATGTTCTCCCTTCTTCTCTCATTTACTGCATTAAGACAACAACATTTCAAACTACTGTGTGCTGCGGTAGTTGAACCCTTATCCTCTGCATGACCTGTCATTGCCACAGTAACTAGATGAAACCCACTAGCATGTGTAGGAGTTGATTGAGCCATGTATGTGTTTCCTACCTTGCTATGCTTGCTATGCTTAGAGTTGTGTCAGGTCTGGTTCATCTGGGTGATGGGCTAGAGTAAAATGATTACGTCGGTAATGTGAGGGATGTGTTGAACATGTTTTGGTAAAGGTATCGATGAGAGGCCATGTAGGAGTACATGGTGGGTTGTTTCATTGAGGCCGTCCATAAGAACTGAGATTTGTATGCGTGATTTAAGATTCAGCTACTGCCACACATTGGGCCCTGAAATATGACCCCGCTCGACTTACTAACCCCTCTCGTCCTCTGTCCAGGAGTTGCAACTAGTTTCTGGTGTTTGTAGGTTATGTGTTGGCGGCCGTGCGTAGCGCTGACCCTAGGGGTGGGCTATGATGCGGTAGATACACCATGGCCGGGTATGCCGGGTGCCCATTTGGCGTCTCGGGACCCTATACACATCGTTTGGGGCCATTGAGGACACCCCGGCCGGATTTCCTTACGGATGGAACCCGAATAGGCGATAAACCTGGACTAGAGACTCGTGTGGTTAGTCAGGTCGTGGTCTACACCGACGTCGGCTTTCGCTTGAAGTCTGCCGAGCACATGTCGTGTGCAGACGCTAAGTGGTGGAAACATGTGTGATGGAGTACACCCTTGTAGGGTATAAAACTATTTGAATAGCCGCATCCGCGGTAAAGGACTATTTGGTTGCCTATACAGTTCATAGACAAGTTAATGGTTACTACTAAAAGACTCAAGATAAGTGTGAGTACCGAGGATGGCCCTCTCGTAGGATGACGAGGGAGGATCCCCGGTGGAGTATTGTGTTTGTGATTAGTGGACTCGTGTGCGGAAACTATTTTACAGTGGTGTCTCGTAGGATAGCTTAGCCAAGAGTCAAAGCTGGCTTGCTGCAATAACTCCACCACCAAGAGAATAAGCATGTATAGTAGGATCAGTTGTAAGACTTGCTGAGTACCTTTGTACTCATGTTGCTTTAATTACTGTTTTCAGACGACAACACCGACCCCTCCGATGGGTTCTACGTAGACCTTGACGTCGATGAGTAACTTGCCACCCAGGTGGTGATTCTGGCCATGGAGGGCCCTATGTAGATAGACAGGATTCGACAAGCCTACTTGCTTTCTAGTGTCTGTACTCAGACTTTTTTGCTTCCGCATGTGCATGTATGCTTGTATGACTTGAGTGTCAGGTCCTGTGACCCCTACCTGTATGAACATGTTATGTATGTCTCTCCAGAGCCTTTCAATAAAGTACTTGAGTGGTAGAGTTTTGTCGTGATGCCATGTTGTATTTGCACATATCGAGCATATTGTGTGTATGATTGAAATGCTTGGTATGTGTGGGATCCGACAATCAAGTTGTTTATCCTTGGCAGCCTCTCTTATGGGGAAATGTAGTCTAGTGCTCCTTGAGCCATAGTAGTCTGCTACACCCCGGTTCACCGGAGTCCTGCTAGCCCAGCACTACTTCTCAGGACACTTGACTGGCCGACATGTGTTTCACTTCGTTCCTATGTCTGTCCCTTCGGGGTAATGTCACGCGGTGACATCCGAAGTCCTTCCTAGCCTGGTACAGCCCGGGTTCCCCGGAGTCCTGTTAGCCCAATGCTACAGCCCGGATTCACACGCTGTTGACCAACATGCTCAATGTGATTCATGTATGCCTGTCCCCATAGGTCTGTGCCGCTTTGGGTTCACGACTAGCCATGTCGGCCCGGGTTCTCTGTCATATGGATGCTAGCGACACTATCATATACGTGAGCCAAAAGGCGCAAACGGTCCCGGGCCATGGTAAGGCGACACCCGTGGGGATACCGTGCGTGAGGCCGCAAAGTGATATGAGGTGTTACCGGCTAGATTGATGTGACTTGGAATCGGGGTCCTGACATGGTACCAAAGAAGGACAAATCCTGGCGCCTATGTGTCGATTTCAAGGACCTCAACAAGGCTTGCCCAAAGGATACCCTCCCCCCTCCCCTGCATTGATCAAATTATCGATGCTACTGCAGGACACGAGTCATTGTATTTCCTCGACGCATACTCCGGCTACCACCAAATCAAGATGGCGGTGTCCGACCAAGCCGCAACAACATTTATCACACCATACGGCCCCTTCTGTTTCAACACAATGCCTTTTGGGCTCAAAAATGCCGGCGCAACATATCAGCGCATGATTCAGACATGTCCGGAGAAACAGATCGACAAAACAGTAGAGGCATACATAGATGATGTGGTCATTAAAACCAAACACGTCGACTCTCTAATAGACGACTTGAGGCTCACATGCGACAACCTCCGAACATACGACATCAAGATCAATCCAGAAAAATGTGTTTTCGGTGTACCAGCCAGAAAGCTCCTTGGCTTCATTGTCTCCAGTAGAGGAATTGAAGCTAATCCGGCCAAAATCCAAGCTCTGTCACAGTTGGCTATACCAACAGACCTCAAACAAACCCGGAAACTAACTGGATGTGTGGCGGCTCTAAGCCGCTTTATCTCCCGCTTAGGAGAAAAGGCATTACCCCTTTATCGCCTCCTTCGGCGCACTGAACACTTTGAGATGACGGACGCTGCCACAGCCTGATTGGAAGAAATAACAGCCATACTGGCAACCAACCCAATCCTGGCCGCGCCAAACATCGGCGAACCAATGCTGTTGTACATTGCGGCAACTCATCAAGTTGTAAGCGCAGTGCTTGTCGTCGAACGAGAAGCGGACGGACATAAATTCCCTCTTCAAAAGCTGGTATATTATGTATCCACTGTCCTCACTCCATTGAAATCGCGGTACCCACATTATCAAAAGATGGCCTATGCGGTATTCATGGCATCCCGGAAGCTGCGACACTACTTTCAAGAGTGTTTGATTACAGTAGCCTCGAAAGTGCCACTTAATGATATCATAAACAACCGTGATGCCACGGGCCGGATTGCCAAATGGGCCATTGAGCTCCTCTCATTCGACATAACATACAAACCTCGGCGAGCCATTAAATCACAAGTATTGGCCGACTTTGTCGCCAAATGGATGGAAGCCGAACTCCCTAAAGAGTACGGCGGATACTCCAATTGGATCATGCACTTCGACGGCTCCAAAATGCTGGCTGGTCTAGGGGCTGGTGTCGTCCTGACGTCCCCAACCAGAGATTCAGTGCAATACGTACTGCAAATACTGTATACCGACTCCAACAACACAGCCGAATACGAAGCCCTGTTAAATGGTCTCCGGATGGCGGTTTCCATGGGCATCCAACGCCTGGAGGTGCTTGGGGATTCGAACCTTGCAATATCCCAAATAAATGGAGACTTCGATGCCAAGGATCTGAAGATGGCGGCCTATCAAAACGCCGTCCTAAAGATGTTAGGTCGGTTTGAGGGACTCGAATTTCACCATGTGGCTCGGGAAAACAATCAGGCGGCGGATATCCTTGCCCGCATCGGCGCAAAACGCGATGCGGTCCCCCTCAACATCTTTTTGGAGAGGTTATTTAAGCCATCCCGGTAACAATAGTCCGGACCCGGCCAAGATGCCCGATACCGAACACTCTGACATAATCGGAGGCTCTGCCACCGAAATAACACCTTCAGCCCATGTCATAATGGCCATCATTGCCCCGTGGACAGAACCATTCTTGGCCTACCTAACTAGGCAGGAACTTCCCGCGGACCAAAATGAGGCACGCTACATAGTGCGGCGATCTAAAGACTACAGGGTCCACGAGGGAGAGCTGTATAAAAAAAGCACTACCGGAGTCCTTCAAAGGTGCATCTCCGAAGAGGAAGGGCGGACGCTTTTGGCAGAAATTCACGCTGGACTTGGCGGCCACCACGCCGCAGCTCGGGCCCTTGTAAGCAAGGCCTTCCGTACACGGTTTTATTGGCCGACGGCCCGGGCAGACGCACAAGACTTGGTCCAACGCTGCGATGGTTGCCAACTTTTTGCAAACCAAAGCCACATGCCACCCACCGCCCTCCAAACAATCCCCATTACCTGGCCCTTCGCGGTCTGGGTGCTTGACATGGTTGGACCCCTTAAAGGGGGAACCCATAATAAAAAATACTTACTGGTCATGGTGGATAAATTCACCAAATGGATAGAAGCCAAACCTGTTAAAACATCCGAATCCGGACCGGTGATATACTTCATATCCAGGGTCGTACAACGTTATGGCGCCCCCCCACAACATCCTCATTGACAACGGCACAAACTTCACGGCCGATGAGGTAAAACTCTGGTGCAGCCACATGGGCATCAAGCTCGATTATGCTTCCGTCTATCACCCACAAACCAACAGCCAAGTTGAGCGAGCAAACGGTCTTATCATGAGCGGCATTAAACCCAGATTAGTGCGGTCCTTAAAGGAGTCTAACACGCACTGGGTAGAGGAGCTCTACTTCGTACTCTGGGGGCTGCGGACCATGCCGAATCGTAGTACCGGATATACACCCTTCTTTATGGTGTACGGCACAGAGGTAGTTCTGCGCTGCGACATAATTCATGACTCACCTCGAGTGCGCTTGTACGAAGAAAGAGAAGCCGAGCTCGATCGGTAGGACAGTCTGGACACCATGGAGGAGGAGCGCGATGTGGCAAAAGCCCGTTCCGCATTCTATCAGCAAGAGGCTCGCAGATACCAAAGCAGAGTAGTACGGGCCAAAACTTATAATGTTGGTGAGTTGGTTCTACACTTGCCGGAGAAGAAAAAGACCAAGTTTGAGCCCCAATGGGAAGGTCCCTTCATTATTGACCAAGTTCTGACCGGTGGAGCATACCGTCTGCGGGACGCATCGATTAATCGACTTGAGCCGAACCCATGGAACGCAACCAGGCTCTGAAGATTCTATGCCTAGTGCCAGACTCTATGTTCATCTCCTTCCTCTGTCCATTTTTTTAATATATATTATTTGTCTTTTTTATCTTTATTTATTTTATTCTTTCTCAAGGCCTTCAAGGTCCAACTTGTGCCTCGCTTGCACACTATAGATGCGCTAACCGCGCTCATTTTACTTGGGGGCTTCTTACACATAAGCTTAATTATCTATCTGGGCTTCATGCCCATCACATATGTTATTCTTCCGCATGTACCTTTTCTTCACCATTATATGCATCGATATGACTTAAGTTTTGGCCAAGATGGGTTGCCTGGCTCCTGTATTTATGCCCTACATTCTCGTTAATTTGGCTAGGGCATAAGGGGAGCACCTCAGCGATTGTTACTGCCGGGTCAGCCGGATGTGTACCTCAGACTGGGTGAAGCCGAAAGCTAGTGTTCTTAAGAGAATATTCAGTCAGTGAACAAAATATGATTTTTATTTAGTTTCCAGATGTGCCCCCAGATGTTTTTTCCTGCATTTCCACTCGTAGTCCGGACATGCACTTTAGGGCATGCGTACCCAGGGAAAGGAACCCTTAACGGAATTATTCTCCCTGGAAGATGTTTCTTACTACCCATGTAATATAACATAACTAGTTGGGCACTTGTCTGTTCAAGCACTAATGACCCCTACGCCTGGTCTCCACGCATACCCCGGTTCTTATATAACTGAGCGGGTATTCGCATACACTCCGGACTATCGGGTCCAGAGGTTGAAGTGAAATGGTCCGCCATGAAAAATGATCTACAATTCGGCTAGAGGGCATTATACAATTCACTTTAATTACATAGTCATGTAGACTGACTAAATTCCTCTTCTATACCATCCAACAGGTGGGCTAGCCTACAATCCTGTTGGGAATACTTTGCGGCTAATTCTACTTGCCCATAGACTAAGCTAACGGGGATCTCATTCCCGTCGGTCCCTATAGGTCTGACCTTGGCCATGTGATTTCGGTCAGCCTTGGTATATTGCGTCTTCACTATGGCCCAGGCTTCCCTGGCACCTTGACGGCAGGCAGATATCTTTCATAATCGGAAGCGCCGCCGTGCTCCCTTGAGCTTCTCCACAAGCTCTCCAGCGCCTTCTGGCAAGGAGACGGATGGCCACAAGGCCTAGGCAATACCTTGCATCACCTGTCGAACTTGTTCATGTAGTTGTGAGAGCTCGGATAGAAGATCACCCGCAGACCCGGGTGTCTCCTCTGCGGGACGACCCGTCAGCATTCCTACAGACATAACTCTGTTAGCCGGCTTTTCCGCCGTCCCCTTTATTAAGGATTCATTCAAGCACTTATTGAATATGCAGCGTCGAAGCCGCTTATTCTCCTTCCCGGAGTCCGTAAGCTGGGCTCGAACATCTTTTAGTTCCATGCTCAGCTTGGTATTGGCTTCTTGGAGATTGTTTTTCTCCCGCCTGACCTCAGTCAGCACGCGTTCGCCAGCCTTTAGCTATCATACGGCGTGGTGCTCCTCTGGATTCTCTCCGGATTCATCCGCAACATCTATTATTAGATCTACAGACATGCCACACGCTATTTGGTACCTATCATTCTTTGAAAGAAATGTTACCAGCTGGGGACTTTTCAGGTTCCTTCAATGCGGCAACAGCGGCCCGAAGTTGGGTCTTGCATTCCTCCAGCTCCTGTGACAGTCGACTATTCTTCTCTGTAAGAACCTGCACAATAAGATGATCCTTAAATCAGTTCTGCTAACTATTTCAAGTCTCAGGGGCTACTGATACATATAATCATCAGATTTGCATACCCGTACATCCTTTACATACTAGTCCGTGGCTCTGGCTAGACCATTTTGAGCAAGCGTCGCGGAGTACGGCCCGGCGACGCCTATGATTCATGGCGCTCTCCACTTCTGAATTTGTAGCGGATAGCCTATCCGCATCCTCTGTAGGGGGAGTATCCGGCGTCCGCCCTGTGTTGGCTTCCACCTCTATGTCCGGTCCTAGAGCCTGACTAGTGGAAGCGTGATCGGCAGCCTCATCGGACATATTCCGGCGAGCATTTTTTCTGTTAAAGAAACATGGACGTCATTACATTGCAAGAAAGACGACAACCACGGAGGAGGGTGCTGTCATACCTGTGCGTCGGCGTCTCCGTCCTGACCGCCTTCCTTTTTGGCCTGCCCGGCCTCGGTGCCTCTTGTTGGCAAGTTGCTGCGGGTTCGGCATGGCATCCCGAATGCCTTCCCTGTAAAACACCATATGTATATGGTAGGTGAAGTGTCTAAAAGGGGATCCTAGTTTTTGGAGTTGGGATTTTTGGTTTTCTTACGTGCGACGCAGGAAGCAGTCCGGGATAGTCCGCTGTAATGGCCACCATGGCGTCATCACAGCTTAATTGATAGAACAGCCGGTCTATCAGCTCCATGAATATGTCCGGATCTTCTTCGAGTCCGGGACCGAGGGCCCAGTCAGAGTCCTCTGGTTGTGGAGATGGGCTGCTGACCTCCCTTATGGCTTTTCGCAGTTCCTGCCGCAAAATGGCAAGGTGAGTACCTACGACAAAGAATGCGGGAAGAATGGGAGTAAGGAGATATAACTCACCCAGCTTGGAGGGTTGTACATGGAGAATCCATCCTGTGGCTTGATGCGGATGAACTCCTCCTCTCCCTTGAACAATTCAGACAAATTTTTTGCTAAAGCGGCAGCATTGTCCGGACCCTTACGCCCGCAATGGGTGGCGTCATCTTCCCCGTTAAAACACCACAAGGGGTGCCCTCGATATTGAAGTGGTTGCACTCCCCGCATTATGCATATTGACATAACCTCAATTAATGTCAATCCTGATTGAGCCAGCGCTTTAATACGGTTCATCAGGAAAAGGACTTCTTTGTTGTCTTCCTCCTGGGGGCTCTGTGGGCGCCAACTTCAGCGTTTCTTCAGAGGAGCATTGCTGAACTCAGGAAGACCCCACCAAACAGTGTCCGGAAGTGGGACGTCCTCCATATAAAACCATTCCGAAGGACAGTCTTCAGACATCTTCTTCGGAGTACCGGACAGGTATCCGGTTTCGGCGATGCGCCATATTTTGGCTCCGCCAACTTGATAAAGTGACCCCTTCTATGTGCGAGGGACGAGGTAAAATAACCTTTTCCACAGCTCGAAATGAGCCTCGCAGCCCAGGAATAACTCGTAGAGGGCAACATAGGCGGCGATGTGTAAAATTGAAGTAGGGGTGAAATTATGCAGTTGGAGGCCGTAAAACTCCAGGAGCCCGCGGAGGAATGGATGAATCAGAAATCCGAGTCCCCTCAATAGATAAGGAACAAGGCATACCCGCTCCCCTGTAGAGGGGCTGGGGAAGTTGTCCGCTTGCTCCCTGCCATTGTAGGTGGTGAGCCCGGCTCGGACGGGCACCAGATACGCTGGAGGGAGAAATCCCTTAGTATGCAATTCGACTAATCGACTGTGTGGAACTGAACACCTCTCCCAATCACCGGGCTTAGGGCTACGGGGGCGGGAGGAGGAGCTGCGGCGGTCGGCCATGCTGGAGTGGATCTTTTCGGAGCGCGCTCCTATGGATTCTCGCTGGGGGAGGATGGTATGGATTTGATCTAAGAATCCCCAGCCCTTGAATAGACAATTTATTTATCTGGCTAGGGGGTGAATGTAAAAATGCCCTGGCGCCTCGCATTCATTCAACGTGTGGAAGATAGCCTCTACTGGGCGCAGAAGCCAAGAGGTTCAACATTTATGGGACCGGACACTACTTAACAAACGTTCGAAATTTGGAGAAGAACCCGCCTTGCAATGCCGAAGACAACCCTGCGCGCCGGACTCATCATCATTGAAGCCTGGTTTGGGGGCTACTAAGGGAGTCCTGGATTAGGGGGTCTCCGGACATCCGGATTATATCCTTTGGCCGGACTATTGGACTATGAAGACACAAGATTGAAGACTTCGTCCCGTGTCCGGATGGGACTCTACTTGGCGTGGAAGGCAAGCTAGGCAATACGGATATGTATATCTCCTCCTTTGTAACCGACCTTGTGTAACCCTATCCCCCTCCGGTGTCCATATAAACCGGAGGGTTTTAGTCCATAGGACAACATACAATCATACCATAGGCTAGCTTCTAGGGTTTAGCCGCTCTGATCTCGTGGTAGATCAACTCTTGTACTACTCATATTACCAAGAATAAATCAAGCAGGACGTAGGGTTTTACCTCCATCAAGTGGGCCCGAACCTGGGTAAAACATCGTGTCCCCTGCCTTCTGTTACCATCCGCCTTAGACGCACAGTTCGGGACCCCCTACCCGAGATCCGCCGGTTTTGACACCGACAGCCGTCTTCTACGCTGCTGCAAGGTCGAGGTCCTTCTGCTCGAAAGCCTACTTCATTTTGTCTAAAGAAATAGCATTCTTCAGACGATCTTGGAGTTGTCTGTTTTCACTACGCACATTTGTTCGAGTAGAGTCACTCGGTTCAAAAGATGAAAGGAAAATATGACAAGTCAAACAATCAACAAGTTATTACCTCCCATGGCAGTTGCTTCATCCTTAGCCTTCTGCAAGTTCTCCATGCCCAGCTCGAGGTCGAGATTGAGCTGGATCTATTTCCTCTCCAATTCAGCAAACCGAACCCCGAGTTTACAAGATTTCTACAATCAACGAATAAGACACGTTAGTTGACAGGAACAAAGATCAATTGCTTTTGAGCGATAAGATACAAGTTCAGGTCATTACAGCAAAAAGAGTTCTAAGACTACTGCCGAATCAAACATTCAATAGTAGTCTCAGGGACTACACCCAGTGAGTTCACGAGTGCCCCCACTGGTTCGACTTTCCACTCGACATGGTCCGTCTAGTCGGAGTAAAAAAAACGGGAACACTTATTCTCAGACCACCGCCGACTGCCCATAGTCTACCGCGGTCTCGAGGACTACGCCCAGTGGGTGCACTTGGCGTGCCCCCACTGGTCCGGATCCCACTCGGCATGACCTGTCTCGACCGAGTGGAAGAACTGTAAAGAGACATTTGACAAAGACCGCCACCGAATCAAACATTCGACGGTGGTCTCGGGGATTACACCTAGTGGGTGCACTCTGCGTGCCCCCACTGATTCAAGGATACACTCGACGCGACCTAGTTGACTCAAGTGGAAGAACTATTCAGCAAAAGTTAAAGCACCCAGTCGCTGAACGGATGCAAGGCGCGGAATCATGATAGATGCACATTAAAGGTTTCAAAAGGCTCATCCATGAACATCTTATGAATAATATAGCAGCAGTTTTCATGTACCATATCCTAACAGAGCAAAAATCAAGCTGAAAGATCAGTCGAAAATGAACTCACATGGACATTGGTTTGAAGAGCAGAGCTGGCATTGTAGGAAACCTTGCTAGCTTCGTGCACCACCTTCATTTGCTTCATCATAAGGCTTGCCTGGCGTCTAGCTTCCTTAGCAATGCTCAGTAGGTCCTCTAGGACATGATGGGTAACAAAGAGCGGAGTTGGTGGAACAGTCGAAGCAGCCAGTGGATCTAAGGCATGGAGTTGCATGGACGGGGAAAGGACTTGGGCGGTCGACGCCAAAGGACGATCAGTCGACACAGGATCGGCAAAACAAACAGAAGCCTGAATTGGATCTCTGGATTGTTGGATCACTGGTTCTGGCACTAATGTCGACTGAGGTACCTTGCTGGTAGGCACCCTCCTGCTCAAAGTCCTACCCTTTCTTCCCATGGTCTTCTGAGGCACATCTTCATAGTCGTCTAGAAGATCAATGACATTTGGTGGTGCTACAAAAGATTCGACCGCAAGAGTTCAGTCGACCGACAGTACAATTGACAAAATGAGGGCAAGATTGTAGAGTTGTACCCACTTTGGAAGTGGCTGCATCTTGAGTCTCCTCATCATCTTGATCCTTGTAAATGTCCATGGAGGTCCCAGAAGTAGCAGCGCTAAAAGTTTTAGAACTCACTGGTTAAGCGAGAGAATGAGTCGACGGTAACATAGAAGTTCCCAAACGATGCAAAAGCAAAGAGAGAAAGCAAATAACTTACGCAGAAGTGACGGGAACATCCACCTTGATCTTGGGCAAGGTGTTCCGAGGCTTTGAGGGGGCGGTCTTGGGCTGCTTGGCGGCCTTTTCAGACGGTTCCAGTGACGAAATCCGAGTGCGTTTTTGCACTTGTGTGCTTGGAGGACCTGCCTTGCCACACCCGCCAGCAGGGTCTTGAGACTGTTTGGATCGAAGTTCTGAGCGAGGTCGTGAGTCGACTTCCTCACTGTAGTCTGAGTCGTCACTGTCGTCTTCATTGTCATCGGCGGATTGCCGGTCGCCACTCACGTATGTGCTCTACGTTCCCTCCTGGACTTGCTCCCCGTTTGGCATCGAGTACATCTCAGTATTAATCTGCAAAGCAAGGAGTTAAACAAGCATCAAACAGATTCAAGGATAGTTGCAAATCAGAATAAAAAGGCACTCGACAACAAACGTCAGACCTTGTCCGGCTCATTTTCGGTGTTGAATGGTGCAACTCTTCTGGACCCCTGGGGTTGTCTTTGTTTCCAGTGATGCTCCGCAGCCACTGCGCCACCGTCTCCTCGGTGACCTCCTATGGGTCGACCCGAGTGGTGCCCTAAGGGCCCGAGTACAACCACATCGGATGATCGTGAGCTTGGAGAGGCTAGATGCATCGACTGAGAAACACCTCCAACAAATCCATGCCAGTCACGCCATCACGGACTAATTGGACTACCCGGTCGACTAGCATGGACACATCTCCTTTCTCTGCTGGAGTCACGGTCAATGAAGAGGGTTGGAGGACTCGATCCATGGTTAAGGGGGAAGACCAGTCGACTGACCAGGAGTCAGAACATCTTGGCAGTAGAACTAGGTTGACTGCCACCCTCTAACCGACTCGGGAAGAGTCATAGAAGGAAAAGTACTCCTACCCCTCATCTGAATCCCTAGACACCCACACATTTGTATCACGTGCGTCTTTTCGTCAGTCGGATTTGCCTTCTTCATAGTTTGAGGACAACAAGTAAAGATGTGTTTGAATAAACCCCAATGTGGTCGACAGCCCAAGAAGTTTTCACACAGAGAGACATATGCATCAAGACATGATTAAGTTGGGCAACAAAAAAGTTCAAGAAATCCCGGAAAAAAGGATGCTGAAGCAGAGTGAAACCGCGATTGACATGGGTTGCAAGGAGGACGCACTCACCCTCCTGCGCCTAAGGCTCGGTCTCGTTCCCCGGCAACCTCCAAGACCCATGAGCAATCAAGCTTCCAGTGGCCAGATCCACAAAGTCTTCTTTCTGGATCGTGGATCGAATCCAGCCCCCCAGGATCCAACCAGGCGGCAAACCAGACCTCGACGACGACCCTCAACTCATCTTCTTACCCTTCGCCATCGCTGCCGCATTATTCGAGCACTCCAGGGCTGCCATCTTGTCATTTCCCATGGTGGCGGAGTGTGCACGGGCGAGCGGAGACGACGAAGATGGTGGAGAGCATGGTGGAGAAACTGAGGAGGAAGAGGACAATTGGGATGCACTGTGCATTACATCGACCCGGGTGCTATTTATGCGATCACTTCTGAGTGGCTGATGACTGAGCCCGAGTGATCTTATCATATCCCACAGCAAGCGCTCGCCCGATACGTGGCGGAAAAGGTGGCGCAAATATCAAGGCGCCCCCATCTATCTACTCCGATTATTGTGGCGCGCTCCATCCTGCGCGCTTCCCTGAAATTTCGGATCCCGTGAGATCTGGGAACGACAGAGCAACCAATCACACCGAAGATTTTGTACCATAAGTCACTCGAAGATTATCAACATAACTCACTTGATGATCTCTAAATTAATCAAGGCGACTGAAACGAAGATGAAGCCCCAGCATGACTCCCTAATTCCGGTAAAATGCCTCTGAGGCGTGGAATCAAGTCGGAACCAACTTCAACTACCTTTTCACTCGGACCTCAGTCCATTTGGGGGGCTAATGACGATGCCATTAACCTAGGGTAGTGTCATAGGCCTGACCTAGACACCGTTCCCAAGGTCACTACCCTAGAGTCACGAACATTCAAAGTACAACAAAGGATACCGACAGAAGTAACCTTGGAGTGCAACCCACTCGGCCAATTATCTCACTCGGATACCCCAATTCCATTCGACCAAGAAGAAGTCACTCGACCATACAAGAAACCACTCGGGCAACGGTCAGGCGTTCACTCCGCAGTCTTTAAGATCATTTATAGCTCTTTATAGCTGGCGTTACCAGTAATGCCCTATCTTAATGTACATTGAACCCTGTAACGTGGGATGGCTG
The DNA here is from genome assembly GCF_018294505.1 of Triticum aestivum. Classification (NCBI taxonomy): domain Eukaryota; kingdom Viridiplantae; phylum Streptophyta; class Magnoliopsida; order Poales; family Poaceae; genus Triticum; species Triticum aestivum. The sequence goes on along the minus strand of NC_057803.1, from coordinate 306,043,866 downwards.
GGGTCCTGGAGCACTCTATATAAGCCACCCCCTCCTCTGGCACAAGGGTTCACACCTCTTGTAACTTTCACGCATAATCCAATCGACCAAGCCTCCGGGCACCGAGATGTAGGGCTGTTACTTCCTCCGAGATGTGCCTGAACTCGTAAAACCTTGCGTGAACAACGTCATTGTAGCTAGGATCTTGCCTCCTCCTATGTACCCCCTATTCTATTATCAGACTTACTCCAATGATGGCCACCCCGGCGACGAGCTCGACTTCATCCTCGCCCGTCGCCACCTCCTTTTGCCAGCTCGGATGTAGCTGCCACCACCGCGGCCCTAGCGGCCGCCGTGGTCCCCGCCGCTGCCGCTGCCCCGCCTCTAGGCGTCACGAGTATGTCTGCACCACCTCGACATCGACGCCATCACCCATTCCCGCCTCCGCTCGCACTGCCCTTCTGGATCCCCATTGGCTCACCGCGATGCATGAGTTCGATGCCCTACAGCACAACCGCACTTGGCAGCTTGTTCCGCACCCCCTCATGCCAACATCATCGCTAGCAACTAGGTGTTTTTCCACAAGACCCGCCCGGACAGTTCTCTTGAGCGATACAATGCTCGGTGGGTGATTCATGGATTTCGGTAGCGCGCGGGCATGGAATTCACCAACACCTTTGCCCCGGTTGTTAAACCTGGAATGATCCACATCGTGCTCCAGTTGGCGGTCTCGCGCTCCTGGCCTGTGCACCAGTTGGATGTCTCCAACGCCTTCTTGCACACCCATCTTGCCAAGCAGGTGTTCTGTGAGCATCCCACTGGTTTCATCGAGCCCGGGCATTAGGACTTTGTGTGCTTGCTCTCCCATTTTCTTTACAGGTTGAAGCAAGCGCCTCAAGCTTGGTACCAGCGTATCGCAGCCTTCCGACAGTCTCTGGGATTTTACTCCTGTCGCGGGAAACCACGACCACCTATGGGACCAAGGTTCCCTTGCTGGTTCTGCAGGGGGATGTCACGTTTCACAAAGAGTAGAAGAGCATGGGGCAGCACGACAGAGATCACACAAGCAATTTTACCCAGGTTCGGGACGCCATGAGGAGTAAAACCCTACTCCTGCTTTGGTGGATTGATGGTGGAAAATGGTGGTGGTCGTAGTGCGTTTGCCTGCCAAGGTCGCCTCGGGGTGAAACGGCTACGCGCATATGAAATATGAGACGGGGTGGATTAGCTAATCTTGTCCCAACCCTTTCTAAGGTTGTGTCGGACCTCCTTTTATAGGTAAAGGGGTCACCACAGTGCCAAATCAGTCATTATGAACTGATAAGATAGCAAACAGTGCTATCATACCTAATTTTGCACACTGACAGAGCGCATTGAATGTGCCGCTTGACGTCACATCGTCGCCTGCCTGGCAAGCCTTGCCAGGCAGTTTTGCCAGTTCGCGCCTGCTTCCTCGACATGTCGAAGGACGGGTGTGATCTATGGATATTTCTTGTAGAAAGAGGCCGCCATGTGGCAGATGGCTGTCACTAAGTCACTCTCCGGCTGGACACTGCACTGGTTGACGACGTGCGTCGTGGTGAAGTGGTTCAGTGAGGTGGTTGCGTCTCGATGATCCCGGCAAGCCCTGCCAGGGGGGGTCTTGGAGGTCTTCTTATAGGGGTGACCACGTCCTTGCCAGGCTCGCCTAACCGGCAAGGGAGAATTTTCTCCTGGTGGTTTCTTACTTCCCTAGCTCGGCCTTGGTCCTCTTGATCTGCATATTGGCCTTCTGAGGATCTTGATTTCTTGTACTTTGGCATGTGCTTGGTGCTGTAACCTTGCTCTCGTGCCTGTGCACAGTCTAGGCAACGGACCCATGGTTTGTTGCACTGACAGAAGCCCCTGGGCCTACCCCGAACGCGCTGCTGAGCATCGTCCGTCTAGGTCCTAATAAGTGCACAGGCAGGGGTGTAGAGGTGGCTGGTCTCCTAGGGTCTTCTTTGCTTCTTCATTAACCTTGAATCCTGGCCAGTTTCTGTTTTCCCCGCGCGTCGTGTAAAGCCAATTGTGGTGGGGCCACTCTTGCAATGGCCCGTGAATGACTTTAACACACTTGGTGGAAACTACTAATTTACTCTTCCCACCACGCCCTTATCCTCGGCCATGTATGAGGCATGCATCGCACGGGGTAGGTAACGGAGGCACATGGTGCTGGACAACATCAAGACGGGGGGAGGGGGCTTCACGTATTGGTGGAGGAGGGCGGCGGTCACTTGTTGAAGGAGCGGCTCCCCTCCTCGGCCCGCCTATAAAAGGGAGGGTGAGGGGAGAGTGTAGTCATCCACTCTTGCATTTCTTCTCCTCTGTCTTCTAGCTCCTGATGGTTATGTCGAAGAGAAGGGCCTGGGGCCTGGCCCCGGGCTCCAGCTTGAGGTTGGTGACATCGAATGCCTGTGCTAATGCTTTGGGAGTGAGCCTGGTCCAAGCCTGGAGTAGACGCGGTAGACAAACCGCCTATGGCGCGGGATATCTAGCTTTCCCATTGTGGGAAAATGCTTGCTCCTTCTGCCATGGTCGGTTGCCCACAGGGTAGCGTGACATTCGGCCCCATTTTACTGCTGCTTGTTGACCCGGCGACGGAGCCCTCATCGTCTTTGATGCTCGCCTAGGAGATAGGTCTGGGGATTGTTGGTAATCCCATCACTATCTCTTCCGGGGGCCTTGGGGCTGATGCTTACGTGAGGCGCGCATTCCTGCCCACCTAGGAGGGGAGAAGCCCGCCCCGAGCCCGCTGGCTGTCATGGTCGCTCGCCGTCTTTTGGGGGAAGGTGCCGGGCTGGAGTCTTGGCGTTTCTCGGGAGTAGCGGTGATGGAGGGAAAACGGGGGAAGACATAGAAGGCGGGTGGCGAGGGGTCAGGTCGAAGTACGATGGCGTGGATGCCTTCGCCTCCGACTGGCGACCTACCACCTTGTCTTTCCTCTCTTCCCCTCCCTCCCTAGCACCATCATCACCAGCCTCTTTGGGTGATAGCCGGGAAGGGATGTTCTCTTGGTGCCTTCGCCTCCCCTCCAGCAGTCTTCTGGCTGAGCTTTAGTGGATGACTCCGTCGGTGCCCAAGCCAGGCCTTCTTGCTGGTCCTGGAGGTGGTGACCAGGGGACCGCCGCTCTGCTCTCCGTGCCCCTCCTTCACAGCCTCACCACTCCCAATCTCGTCAGGCAGCGCCTGGAAGGTTGCAGCAAGATCGGGGTGGGCCACTGCTTGGAAGCCTCTTTTGTCCTCCCCTCTTCCCACCGTAATACCTGGTGGAGGGAAAACTAAAAGAGGGAGATCACGGGGCACTTATCCTTTTTCAGTCTTAAACATGTATGCACTAGCCAAATTTTAGTTCAAATAATGTAATCTCTCAAGTCCATGTCTGTGTTCTCTAAGGCTTGTACTTGTATTACCAGCGTATTAATGAAAAAGATGAACCTTGCTGGGAACTCGTGCATGTATATGGCCATGTACAGGTGGAATGTGTCGGATTACAGGTTCCGGCAAACCCTTGAGGATCGAACTCTAGGGTGCGCATGAAGATCTCTCTCCCCCTAGCTCACGCTCTCACCACGATCTCAAAGCCTAGCTCCCCAAACCCGAGGAACTAGGGACACAAGAGTTTATACTGGTTCCGGCCACCGTTGTGGTGTAATACCCTACTCCAGTGTGGTGTGGTGGATTGCCTTATAGGGTGAGGATGAACACCGACTTGAGGACAGGTGTTCTTGAGCTCGTTGAGCTTGTATGGTGGCCTTGGTGGAATGGATCCAGTCCAAGATGAGATGCCTCCCTACGGTGGTGGCTAGTCCTCTATATAGAGGCCCGGGTCCTCTCCCCAAATATTAGGCGGGAAGGGATCCTATAATGACAAATTTGAAGGGGGACAACTAGTACAAGTTATCCTGACAAAAGGTGGTCTTCGCCTACCAAGGACTCTAGTGGTGACGCCGTCGTGGGCTCCATGGTGACCTCCGTCCTGCCATCCTGCTGGTCTTGGTCTCGTTGCACCAATATGGAAACCTTTCCCTGATACCTCGGGACTCCTCACCTGTGCTGGTCGTCATGGCTCACGTCACACACTCCTCGCGAGGTACCCCTTGCATAGATATCTCCGCTCCTCGGGAGCCAGCCTAGGGAGGCTGCCCCGGAGTAGGTCTTGGTGTCGTCCACCTCACGAGGTTTGGCCCCTCGCGAGGGTCTTGAGTGGTTGTTGATGACGATGGGCCGTACCAAGCCGTTGATGGAGCCACGCCCTGGGCCGCAGGCAAGCAAGTCTGGGTACCCCTGTTCCCAATACGCCGACAGTAGCCCCCAGGCCCAAGGCGCGCTCGTACTTGGCTTCTAGGAGAAGCCAAGGGTCAAGTGCGGAGTGCCGCAGGCCCCAATAGCCTACGACCTTGATTGATGCGTGGTGATTGACCGGTCGTGGGCGTCTCCGCTTCCCCATGCTTGACTTGACGTGTCCCTATTGCATGCAAAAAAGGTCATCATTACCTTAGATCATGGAGGCCGGCGGTTGGCCTCCCCTCAGCTATAAATGAGGAGGGGGCGAAGCCCCCGTCACCCGTCTCTTCCTCCGCTCCTCCTGCTTCTTCTTCCTTGCCGCGACACCCATGGCGCTAGTGAAGAGGTTCTCGGCCGCCAAGAAGGGGAAAGCTCGCCAGGAGGGGCCCGGCTCACCACCACCCAAGATTTGGCGCGGTCGCCCGCGCAAGCATGCTGGAACCCCCACTGTGGTCCGTCGTGGATGTGGGCAAACTCCCTCAGGGTCCGGTGCTATCCTTGGCGGCTGTGACGATGCTTCTTCGTGCGGCAGGAGCCGCTTAGGTCAGGGCAGGCCCATCAATGAGGAGAGGCGCACCATGGTCGCCCGGCCTCCCCGGCCGCGCTTCCACTTGGCGGAGGTGCTGCCGGAGTTTGTCATGTGGTCAGAGAACCCAGCCGGCACTTGGCTTCAACTTCCGCGTTCCTTTGCCGGCGAACTGCCGGCCCCAGGTCCCGGCAGCCCCTGCCTGCATTCGGATGGCTGCTGCAGCAAGGCTTCATGGGTCGCGGTGGAGATCACTGCTGTGGGCGAGGTAGCCCTGGCACGTGGCTGGCAGACGTTTGCCCGCCCGCATGGCCTGGGAAGGCGGTGCACCCCCCACTTCAAGTTTGACGGGGCAGCGACCCTCTTCGTGAGGGTGTTCAGGGAAGATGGCCACTGTGTCGGATGCTGACCTGAGGACGACGATGATGGTGAGGCACTCTGTCTTGGCGATGGCTGCGGCGAGCACGAGGGTGAACTTGCCCTCGATGGTGGCCGTGGTTCGCCCAGCTACGGCAGCTCCTCCTCTGGCGAGAGCTCTTGCGGCGGCGACTATGAATAGCCACCACGCCGTCGGGCATGCTTCGAGGACGTTGGCAGGTCGTCCCATCATCGCGCCCCAGGGAAGCGCGAGGAGGGCTCCTTCTGAATTCAGGGGCCGATCCTCGTGAGCAGTCGCGTCGGAGGAGCCACTTTTCTTGTCCTCTCCTTCCCTTTCCTCATGCACTGTGAGAAACGAGTATGGAGCCCCGCGGGGGCGTGTAATGAACCATGGTGCTTAGGTTGCTTTTGTGGTGTGTTTATTGCTTCCGGGTTGTGTTGTGAGATATATGCCTTATACAGGTGTAGAGGGGTAACTTAGCTCGATGCATCTGGGGTAGTTTTGTCCTCATGAGGACGCGCGTCTCTGGGCACCTGGTGGGGCTTCCCCACTGTTGATTCGGGTGACATCACGAAACTACAAAAATTCATTAAGAAATCATTAACCCTTCTTGCGCGAGGCCTTAGGCATGGGCTGTTTATGGCCAAATGCACCGCGTCACGAGACACGTGGGGCACAGACTAAAAGGGGATGCGCCGATCATAAGCTCAGACGGGAATGCCTCACGGAGACCAGGGGAGTGCGCACGCGCATACTACTTGTCCAACCCCCCTTGCGGGGCATGTGAGGGAGAGCGTCGGGCAACTGCCGCCCTCCCTGGCGAAAAACAAAGAATCAAGGGAAGAATCAGAAAGAAGAGGGGGTTCAACCGAGCCATTGAGAGAGGCCAGAACTCCAAATTTCACTAAAGTAAAAGGGGCAAGCCAACTATAGAAAGCAAATGAACAGCCGTGTCCGGCACCTAGTCTAGTCTTCTCACCAGCATGGAGCTAAGTGCTGCCACTCGGATGTGAGAGGGAGCCCCCGAGGCCCGAGGGGGGCACTACGGATACTCTAGGGCATGTATAGCCCCACTCATTATTAAGTGAGAGTGTCGCGAGCGGATACCTTCACAAGCACTGGGCCTTGCTTCATGGCTAGAACTTCCGGAGGTGCTGGATGCTCCAAGCATTTTGGATGGGGATCCTGTAACACCCTCGATGCGACTATAGCTCCCACGTGTCGAGGCACGACTTAGAGACATAATCACATTGAAGGCATATGTCGCAAGTTAGGCAATCTTCACAACATCCCATGTAATGTAGATAATAAAAGGGGAGAGTACATAGTTGGCTTACACTCGCCACGTCAATCAAAGTGCATAAATAACATTACATCATCCAAACACTCATGGCCCGACTACGGCGCCAAAATAAAAGATAACCCAACATGCGACACGGTCCCGATGACCCCAACTGGGCACCACTACTGATCATTAGGGAAAGACACGTAGTATTGTTGAGAGTCCTCGTCGAACTCCCACTTGAGCTCAACCGCGTCACCTGGAGCGGAATCATCAGGCCCTACATCTGGTTTGGAAGTAATCTGTGAGCCACAGGGACTCAGCAATCTCGCACCCTCGCGATCAAGACTATTTAAGCTTATAGGTAAGGCAAGGTAAAATATGTGGAGCTGCAGCAAGCGACTAGCAAATATGGTGGCTATCCTGTTCGCAAAAGAGAGCGAGAAGAGGAGGCAAAGCGCGAGCGAGAAACTAGAGGGCAACCTGCGCAAGCATTACTCCAACACCGTGTTCACTTCCCGGACTCCGCCGAGAAGAGACCATCACAGTAACTCACACTGTTGATTCATTTTAATTAAGTTAAGGTTCAAGTTATCTACAACCGGACATTAAAAAATTCCCATCTGCCCATAACTGCGGGCACGGCTTTCAAAAGTCCAAATCCCTGCTGGAGAGTCCCAACTTAGCCCATGACAAGCTCTCATGGTCAACGAAGGAATAGACCTCCTCCCGAGATATTCCGATCAGACTCGGTATATCGGTTCTTCAAGACACTTCGACAGGTTAAAACAAGACCAGCAACACCACCCGAATGTGCCGACAAATCCCGATAGGAGCTGCACATATCTCATTCTCGGGGCACACTTAGATGAGACTAGCTACGAGTAAAACCAACCCTCAAGTTGCCCCGAGGTGGCC